>NC_056726.1:405168110-405363110 GCF_019279795.1 Protopterus annectens | reverse complement strand
AATCATAGACGGAACTGATTACTAGATTCTAAGAATGAAAGTACTAATTTGTCCTTGGCAGTAGACTGAACAAGAGAGGGCTTGTGAATATTAGATAAATGATTAATATGTACTGGGGGCCCTCTGGGTAGGCAGTGGTCCATTTCAGAGGCCAGCTGGTGATACTGTAGGAATATCCTATATCTCAGCATTCGGGACCTTGAACTATTTTTTTGTGTGTCACTGTGAAACACTAGTACGAACTGAAATGTATCCAGTACTATCATTTTTTGTACTTCATATATTGTACTGGTAGCATATGTAAGTATGCTTGCAATTTTTTTAGTCCATTTGCATTTGCTCCTGCTATTACTACTGCAACTGTTTCTGTATATCCAGCCATCACTTTTCAGTTTTGCACTAATACTTTTCTAGTATCTTACATATCTACACAATATGTAACAAGAAAATTATATGGTGAACCTTTAATTGCATCCATGCCCACTTTTTCAGAAACACCAAAAGGTCTAGCAACCACCCACTGTATATCAAGAAAAAATACTACTCCAAAGCAGGCAGCACTTCTATGCAAGTTGAAAAGACTTTTCATTTAAGTCTAAAGAAAATGGAGTTTTATGTAGATGGGGGTACAACAGATCTTATTTTGCAGACATTTTTAATGAAGTTAAACAGGACAGGCTCACAACATATTTTTCTTTTATAATGTAACAAAATGTTTATTTTGAACACTGCCACAGTTACCGTTAGATTTTCAACATGATTTCTTACTTCTTAAGTGCAAGTGTGAAAGAAATAAGGAAGATGCTAGAACAAAACTAGAAAGAAAATGTTCCAAAAGCACAAACCAATGAACCACAATGGAAGACAGAAGAATAAAAGGTCCACAGGAGGTAGCCAGCCAAAAATATGTCCTTTATTTCGCACTTTCATCTAGAATACAAGACTTCCACATTCTGAGGCCTTTAGTTTAGTATTCTGATGAAGTTCCCCGCAGGTCTGGTAAGGGATTCAGCCTTACATAAAGAACTTACAGACTTACTTAACAAACATGGCTGTGAATTGTTAAGACTGTTTATTAAGGACAATGAAAGAAAAATTAGTGAACATTTGGATGTTGTACACAAACTTGACAGACGTATATAAATGGACTTATTATTTGGACAGAAAAAATATTTGTATTACGGTGTGTTCTCTAAAGTTGACAGAATGATGGGGGAATTTAAAAGCAATAAAAATAAATTGACAAGGGATTTAAAAGAATATGAGGCTGGAGTAGTCTACCCCAACTTCCTTTGGGGCAACAATCTGTGAAACCCTGTGATATGTATGATGTTGGATTTGAGGATGATAATTCAGGAACTAGAACTAATTATACTGATAGTACCCACCCTTTATTCCCAGCACCTCTGAGGAGGTCCGAGAAGCTAAGGAATCAGAAAGGGGAAGACTCCAGGTTTCAACCCTCACAGCATGGGAGATGGAGAGTGAGAGGGGGAATGGGTGAAGGAGACGGGGGAGGGGGAGAGGCTACCATCGATCACATCAACATTGGTAAACCAGTACAAAGAGGAAATATTGCCCTATGTTATATTATATAACAAGCATTGTGATTTCAAACTTTAGAATTATAGTGATGTTATGTTCTGCAGTTGCTGACCTATTTGATAAATGGTTATTTTTTGTGCATAGTAGGAATGCTAAAATAGAAGAAGTACTTATTAACTTGTAACTATTCTCCAGGAAACTTAATTTAAAATGTTTTTTTTTTTTTTTTTTTTTAAATGACCGTGCTATAGAGACAACAAAATATGGTTGTACAAGACCTAGTATATTCAATCCTGTTATGCATCCTATGGTCCATATTTTCACATAAATGTGTGAGTATGAAATACGTAAATGTTTGACTAAATAAAACTCTAGGGAACATATGAGTAAGGCCAATTTATCTGATAAAGAGAAAGACATTTTGCATTCCATCTGTAACAATAAGGTCCTTAGACTGATGAAGCCAGACAAGGGAGATGGGCTAGTCATAATAAATAGCAATGACTATAGTAATAAAATGCTTAGTCATTTTCTAACGAACACATATGAAGAGGCTAGCATCAATGAGATCAATATAGCCTATCGAAAAATAGATCTCATATTGGAGGATTTACTAATCAATGAAGAGATCACCCCCTGGAATATAATTACTTGAAGATTACGATTGTAAGGACCCCTGCAATATTTGGGGTACCTAAAATACATAAAAATCTTAGAGAGCCACCTCTTAGACCTATTGTGGATGCTAAGGGATCCAAGACTTTCCCCGTAGCCAAATTGATCGATCAACAAACAAAAACTGTGTTAAAAACCCACCCTTGGTGTCTCAAAGATTACTGAGATGTTTTGACAAGAATATCCCCAGAGTTGTACAGTGACAACTTAATATTTATTACCATTGACATCAAAGACTTATTTTCAGTCATTCCCCATGACACAGGTATGGAATGGTTTTACAATTACCAGTGGCAATATACCGACCTAGCTCATGGTAGAATACTTATAATTAGAACATTGACGGAAGTCGTCCTTGATAACAACTTTATATGCTTTGAGCAGCAATTATTCAAACAGAAAAAGGGTATCATGATGGTGGCAGTGTGTGCCCTCAGTTTTGCAAATATCATACTGGCATATTGGGAGACAGAATATATTGTTGACTCTAGATTTTCACATTACCTGTCATTTAAGGACACTATTTGGATGACATCATCATCCTGTGGATAGGGACTAGTGAACTGATTCATGAGTTCTTAGAACACATTAAAGGGACTACAGATTTTTTTGGAATTTACTATTAATACAGATACTCAACAAGTCAATTATTTAGATATTACTATATGGAAGAATAGGGTAGATAAGGAATTTGTGTCAACTTTGTATAGAAAACCCACCCACTCTAATACCCTGTTACATTATGACATCTGGCACCCTATTCATCAGAAGAAATCCTTAGTAAAGGGCTAGTGTGTCACATTAGCCCATATGGTCTCTAAAATGGATAAATTCACATATCAATGTGACCAACTTAGGGATACGTTGGTTAAAAGGCAGTATCCTAGGCCATTTATACAAAATATTTTTTCTGATGTGATTCAAAAAAGGGTGGGGGGGGTCATTATACCCCCCTCTTAGGATCAATAACTAATACCCCTAATGATTCTAATGGCAAGGATCAATATACTGGGGATTTTGGATACAGTCTAGTGTTAACCTACAGCAGGCATTTCAAAGACATCAGTTGTATAGTGCGGAAGAATTGGTCGATATTTACCATAGACACTGAATATGTCAATATTTTAGGGAAGAGTCCTAATATAGTTTATAAAAAAAGATTTAAGTATTAAAAATATGTTAGAGAGAGATGTACAGGAGAGGGGTACAGGAAAAATTAGTAGGTGTGGATCCTGGTCACAATGCAAACATATAATGGAGACAAGTGAAGTTAAGATTTCAAATTATGGTGCTATTAGGTTAAGTAGAAGATATTATTGTAACCCCAAGTTTGTGATATATGCAGCCCTGTGCCAATTGTGCACAGGGTTTTATACAGGCAAGAGCAATAACACAATTAAGCATAACATTTATCAACAATGCTATGATATAGGTAAAAAAGAACAACAAAAAGCTCTGGCTGCCTGTATTTCTACTTATTGCAATTATTTTGATTAAGTTTGTAGTTACTGACCATGTAAAACAAGGACCAAGAGCGGGAGTGACTGAAGAACATCTTGAGCTAAGAGAGTTACAGTGGCAGCTACGTGTTAATGCTACTCAATTCCCTGGGCTCAGTGATAATGTGTCAATTAGTTCTTTTTCAAAACTGAGGGCTAATTTAATTTTATAAAAAAATATGACTGGGTGCAACTGTGGAATTATTCTTTTGTGATTTTTGTATATACACAATTATATGCTGTATTTTTTTACACTATGTACAGTACATAGTACAGTATTTTTATAGTACATAATATTGCTGTTTAAAAAAATGCATTTTACACAAGTTATGTTTGGGTTTTAACAGTGTCTGCATAATTTTTGATTATATCTAAAATAAGTGGTAAGAATGGGACTTTAGAGCTTTAAGAATTTGTAATTTTTATCAATTAGTTTCACATGATATATAAGGCAGTGTGGGTAATAGTTTAGTATTCTGATGGAGTCTTGTATTCTAGACGAAAGCGCTAAATAAAGAACATATTTTTGGCTGGCTATCTCCTGTGAACAAAACTAGAAAGCGTTGGCTGTATACCTAGACGTAATGCAAAATATTAGGAAGTATATCTATTTTGTTAATAGTACAATAATAATCTCACATCTATATTACAACATGATCAGTCAGATGCAAGGAATTATATCAAGGGCAGACCGCTAGGGACATTTATCTTTGGATTTTGTCAACAATGGCATTCTTATTTACAGTGGTTCGATACTGGCAATCAATTCTCTTAAAGTTATACTGGAGTTACTTGAGTGAAATTACTGTAATTCTGAACCCATAGTTTATTTCACTATGTGATCCTCTTGCAATAGTTTATATGTCAGGAAAAAATGATATGGAAGCCATCATCGAAGATAAATTAGCACAATTACACTAGTCATAATCACAACAAAGAAAATTAAAAGTATAAGCACTCTGATGTATGGAGTGATTATAGAAAGTATACTTTATATATAGTTGTACAAGTAAGGTTGAGGACTTGCTGAGGTAAATGTCGTCATCATCATCATCATCAACCACTTTTCCCCCATTTTTCTGCATAGGGTTGTCACGTAAACTGTCGCCATCTCTCTTGATTCAATGCCACTTTCCTAACTTCTTCTATAATGATGAGTGACTGTTGCAACTCTTCTCTTGCAAGATCCATCCACCGCTTTGATGGATGCCCTCATTTCCACTTGTCTTCTTCCACGTGTGTCCTAAATCTTCAGCAGATTGTTGCCTGCTTTTCTGCACATGTGCCCATATCACCATAATATGTTCTCTTTGACCTTCTCTGCAACTGGCGCTACTTGTATTTTTACTCTGATGTCCTCATTCATTCATCTGTCCAACAGAGTGAATCCTACCACCCATCTCAGGCACTTCATTTCCAGCACCTCTGGCTTCCTCACCTGCTCTGCCTTTACTGCCCAGGTTTCTGTACCATACGGTAATACTAGTCACAGCACTGTTTTATACACCTTCCTTTTTAGCTTCTTTTGGCATTCTTCTGTCACACACTATTACTTATTTATTTATTTGTTTGTTTGTTTGTTTGTGATAAAATAAAAAACTTTTTACCATTACTAGGGATAACTTATGACTTCAAAGAAAGTGTCTTGCATAAACTGATGTATTTGCTGAACGCATTTATTCTTGGGTTATTTAATGACTGGTCTGGTGTGTTCAATGAAAGTGTCTTGCATAAACTAATGTATTTGCTGAACGCATTTATTCTTGGGTTACTTAACGATTGGTCTAGTGTGTTCAGTCTTCCTGCTGATTTAGAAGAGTCTGCTTTTTTTCTTTTTTTTTTAATGTGTTCTGGACTGAATGCAAAAAATAGGGATTGTATGTACTGATTATAAGAAGGGATACATACAACAAATAATTCTTTGGTATTTCTGCTGTGTTAAATATGCACAGTAAATGAAATGTGAATTCTAATTTTACTGATTTACAACATAAGGTATTCTGGGGAAATTTGATGACTGGGAAAACAAGACTTGTAGAGAAAGAAAATAATAAGAGAGATTCTGTTCTATAAATATAAGAAGATCCACGTCAAATAAAAATTGTACTGTGCTGGGCTACACTAAGTCTGTTGCAATCACTGTCTAGGTTTTTTTTATGTATTGTCCTTGTTTTGAGTTTGGATCTGCTTCACACTGTACAGCAGCTTGTACTGAGCTGTATCTTATAGCACCACTGAAACTGATTTCATACTCTTGTCTTGCAACTGGTTTGTGTGCATATAATATTATGTGTTTAGCACAGTCCTGTTTATCTGCAGTCCTTCCAGCTAGGGGCTTCAATGATCATTCCCAGTTTGCAGTCATGTGCAACTTGCCAGTAACCAGTGTCAGTAACACTCTTTACCAGGATGGTATGTCTTGTAAATAAATGTCATTACTTGTACTCTAATTCCAGCATGGAATTCCTAACAGATGGTAATGACTCAATCTTATATTACATCTGCATGTACCCAGAATATAATGAAAGTCTACTCAACAGGTAATGTGCAGCAATTATCTACCTGCACATAAGGGGTTCACTTCGGTGAATGTTTCATTTTGGTGCTTGTACATACCAGGAAATGTTACTGAAGGGTCATTTTCAGTAAATCTTTCATTCTGGTGCTTGTGCATACATTTTATTGAAGGGGTCGCTTGGGTGAATGCTTCCTTTTGGTGGTTGTACATACTAGGAAATGTTAGTGAAGTTTTGTTCTGGGAAGTATTTAATTTTCGTAATTGTGCATACCTCAACATTCTACTGAAGGGGTTGCTTGGGTGAATGGTTCATTTTGGTGGTTGCACATACTAGGAAATGTTACTGAAGGGTTGTTTGGAGAAATGTTTCATTTTGGTGCATGTGTACACCTGGACATAACTAATAACGATGTTGCTTGGGGAAATAATTCATTGTGTATCATAGGTTCATAGGTTAGTACTAGGCTATCGGCCCTAGGGCCTATAACAAGCCTAGCCATAACAATTCCCTGGCTATTTCTTCCCACAGTATTTACTTCCCTGGAGCCCTGTCTATCAGGGCAACTGATGTGATCCCCAGGGTGAATTTCCTATCTCCCATCCAATCATCAAGGTTCCTTTTGAAGAGGGCCAAAGAGGCGCTCTGCTTGACATGTATGAGCAGTCTATTCCAGAGTCTGGAGAGTCTCTGGGTCAGGAACCTATCCCTCCATCTTTTGTTCATTGTGATGACAAGGTTTATATCCCTGGAGCGTGTGTCTCTGAAGGATTGGGATTTCTTTAAGTATAGCATGTCCAACAGCTCTGGGTTTGACATGGCCTTGTATGTTAAGCAGAGATCGCCTCTGAGTAGACGATATGCGACAGAGTATAGGTGGAGTTTTTTTTAGATGGTCAGCATAGGGCATCTGCTTTAGGCCTGTGATTTTTTAGTGAGGTACTTCTGCGGCCTTTCCAGTTGTTGCAGATGTCTTGAGAGGTGCATACCAAATAGGGCACTGTATTCTATAATGGGTCTAATGAGGGATGAGTACAGTGGGAGAATGACCTCCATTTTTCTGGATGAAAAGCCCTTAGTGATGAGGTGTGCCACATAGAAGGATTCCCTGACTGTTGTGGCAATATGGTTATCGAAGGTGAGACCACTGTCCACCTGTGTCCCTAAGTGTCTTATCACACTTTCGGTGTTTAGTGTACTGCCACCTATGTGGTAATTCATGGGTACATGTTTTTTCCCAAAGGGGATAAAGTACAGTTTTGTACCTACCATAAATGTAGATGTTCGAGTGTTCACCCTGCTGCAGTCATCACACTTGGGTTATCCTGTCGTCAGGCGGTCCCGCAATTGGCCGGAATTCCAAAGTCTTGGTCCGGCGTCGGTTGCTGTCGCTTCTTCTCTGACGTCAGTGCGCCAGAGGTATATATATTGCATCCGACGCCATTTTCTTCAGTTTTTCTTGCCCCAGATGTCAGGTGCCCCCAAAAAGGTGGTCAGTCATTAGTACCAATTTATGAAGTTTTAGTACAAACACAAAATCCCTCCAGCTATAAGCAAATACATCAGGAAGGTTTTGAAAAGATTTAGCCAGTTAGATCAGAGGGGATGGAGGGAGGGTAACTTGGACTGCAGCAGGGTGAACACTCGAACATCTACATTTATGGTAGGTACAAAACTGTACTATGTTCATCGTGTTACCCTGCTGCAGTCATCACACTTGGGTGGAATCCCAAAGCTAAGGATGGGTGGAGGAGTCATAGAGGGTTAGAGGAGGCTAGAAGGCCCTGCACAACTACAGTGGCGAAGCCAGCTCTAGTCTTAGAGTAAAGTGGTAAGTGATAGTGTTTGGTAAAGGTGTGTATTGAACTCCAAGTTGCAGCTTCCAAAATCTCCTTGGTTGGAACTCCCCTGAGGAAGGCTGTAGATGTAGCTGTTGCCCTGGTAGAGTGGGGCCTAATGGTGGCAGGAACTGGTTTTCCATGATGGGTATAGCAAAAATGAATGCAATGTCCTATCCATTTGGAAATGGTTTGTTTTGATATAGCCTTCCCTTGTGAAGCTGTAGCATAGGATACAAAGAGCTGGTCAGATTTTCTGAAAAACTTAGTCTTATCCAAGTAGTAACGAAGTTGCCTGTGAATGTCCAAGGAATGCAGGAGTCTTTCTCCTTTGTTCTGTGGATTTGGGAAGAAGGTGGGTAAGTGGATGGTTTGATTTAAAGCCACACTGGAAACCACCTTAGGCATGAAGGAAGGATTAGTTCGTAGAGAAGCTCTGTCTTGATGGAAAATGAGGAAAGGTTCCACTGCCATTAGTGCCTGCAGCTCTGAGACTCTTCTAGCTGAAGTTATTGCTAGCAGCAGGGCAGTCTTCCATGATAGAAACTGTAGATCTGCAGAAAAAGCTGGTTCAAAGGGAGGTAGCGTAAGTTTTTCCAGAACAAACTTGAGGTCCCATGTAGGTGTAGGTGCTCTTCTGGGGGGGGTCTAATGTTTTTTGCCCCCCTGAGGAACTGCCTTAGAAGTGGATGTGAAAATAAGGGTGGATCCATGTTGTAATGGGCTGAAATAGCTGATGCATGGATTTTAATGGAAGAAAAAGAAAGCCCTTTGTGCAACATCTCAGTTAAATACTGTAGAATCTGAGGCATGTGAGGCTGAAGTGTGTTTTGGCCTTTAGCTTGGTTCCAGGTGCAAAATCTTTTCCATTTGTCCAAGTAGACCTTCCTGGTGCTGGGCCTCCTAGCTTCCAGAAGAACATCTATAACTGCTTGGGAAAGAGGAGCTGGCTGGATGCTTAGTTGATTTGCCATGCAGCCAGATTTAAGGTTTTGAGCTGGCTGTGTACAATCTGATTGTTTTGCTGTGTGAGCAAATGAGCAATTTGTGGCAAAATCCAAGGTGGGCCCCGAGCCATATTCCTTAATAGTGGGTACCTGTGCTGGCGTGGCCAGTCTGGAGCTATGAGTATCAGTCGTGGTCTCTCCTGTCTGACTTTCAGAAGCACCTTTGTGAGGAGAGGCAATGGAGGGAAGGCATATACTGTCAGGTTTTTCCAAATGAATGTGAGTTCGTCCACTTTCCAAGCTTGATGGTGAAGTGTCCTTGTACAAAATTTTGTTAGCTGATAGTTTTGGGGGGCTGGCAAATAGGTCTATGTCTGGAAGGCCCCATCTTTGAGTTATCATGGCAAATACTTGTGGATCCAGTTTCCACTCGTGGGGATCCATGATGTTTCTGCTGAGCTCGTCTGCCAATGTGTTCTTTTTTCCTGGCAGGAATTGAGCTTGTAACTGAACTTGGTAGACCAGTGCTGTGTTCCACAAGGTCATTGCTTGCCTGCATAGAGGGTAGGAGTGTGTACCCCCTTATTTGTTTATGTACCACATTACTGTGGTGTTGTCCGTCCTTATTGCAAGTTGTCCTGGATGTAATAGGTTCTTGACGGCTGTCAGAGCATTCTGTACAGCTAGCATCTCTTTTTGATTGATGTGCAGATGTCTTTGATCTGCAGTCTATACGCCTTGAACGCACTGTCCTGCCATGTGTGCCCCCCAGGCGTAGTCCGATACATCTGTTGTCATAGTTTGCCTGGCTGGAGGCAAGGTGAAAGGCTGACCCTTGTTGAGGTGACATGCCTGTGACCACAATAGAAACTCCTGTTGTAGGCAAGGAATGAGAGATATCATTGTGTCCAAGCTGTGGCTGTGTTGAGACCATACGCTTTTTAGGTACCACTGTAATTTCCTCATATGCAGCTTTGCAAACGGTATTAGTAGAATGCAAGATGCCATGAAGCCCAAGGCCTGCAGAATTTTTCTTGCAGGGAGTAGGGTCTTTGTTGCCATTGTTTTGAAATATTGAGTCAGTTGTAGTTGTTTTTCTGGCGTCAGATAAGCCTTCTGGGCCGTTGTATTCAAGCTGGCACCCAGGAATGTCATATTTTGTGAGGGTACTAGTTTTGATTTCTTTTTGCTTACTGTGTACCCCAGGCAACTTAGAAGATGTTTTACAAAAGCCAGATGTTGTAAGAGAATGTCCTTGCTTTCTGCTTGAATGAGGCAGTCGTCCAGGTATGGGTATATTTGAATTTCTCTTTGTCTGCAGTATGCAATTACTGGAGCCAGGCATTTTGTGAAGACCCTGGGCGCAGTAGATAAGCCAAAGGACAGTGCAGAGAATTGGTAATGGGTTGAACCTGCAATGAAATGGAGGCATCTTCTGCAACTTTGTCTGATAGGGACATGCAGGTATGCCTCCTTAAGGTCCAACGTTACTAGCCATGCTTTCTTGCCCAACATGGGAAGAAGCTGCTGTAGTGTTAGCATCTTGAATTTGGGTACTTGTAAGAAGGTGTTTAGAATTGATAGGTCCAGAATTGATCTCCAGGCATTGTCCTTTCTGGGGACTAGAAAGAGTCTTGAGTAAAATCCTTGGCCTTGCTCTCGTGTAGGTACCAGTTGAATGGCTCTCATGTCCATGAGAGCTGTAATTTGTTTTTGTGCCTCTGCCCATTGATTTTGTGGCAGGTTTGGCATTCCACTTTTCATTGGCAAGGTGTGGAAGTGGAATCTGTATCCTCGTGAAATTATGTCTAGGACCCATTTGTCCTTTGTGACAATGTGCCAGTTGTCTAAGAAAAGTGCAAGTTTTCCTCCCAAGGGAGCTGCCAAGAGAGTGTTGCTTGGCCAGATGAGGTGCAAGTCATTGAGTTTGCCTTCTGGTAGTTTGGGGCCTGTCTTCTCCTTCCTTCTGTGTTGCAGTGCCCCATTGTCGAGGTTTGTATTGGGTTTGTGGTTGTCCTCTGCCTCTTGGACGTCTGTATTTACCCCTCTGTGGTCTGTCAGTAGCTGGAAAGGACCAATTTTTAGTTGGCCATTTTCTGCTGAAGCGAGGGGGCTGTACCTGTAGAAAATCTTTGACTGTCTGCATAGATTTTGCCTTATCCTCCATTTTCTTTAAGACTTCTGCTGCCTTAACTCCAAATAGAACATCCTGTTGTAAGGGAGCATCTAGATGCTTTGCTTTAACATGATCAGGTAGAGTTTGTTCCTTTAACCAAGCATGTCTACGTATAACAGACCCAGTGACAGCTGCTCTGCAGGAAGCCTCCAAAGAATCAAAACCACATTGTAAAGTATGTTTTCCCACTTGTTCAGTTGCATGCAACAGATCCTGCATTTCTTTTAAGTCAGACTGTTGAGGGAGTGTGCTCATTTTTTGTTTTAGCTGAGACATTAGAAATTGTTGATATTTTAGCATATGAAATTGGCAATTTAGAGCTCTCATAGCTAGAGTGGCTGAGGTGTAAACCTTTTTCCCCCACCTGTCTAGTGCTCTGGAGTCCCATTCAGAGGGTACAGGATTTTTTGCCATAGAAGCCTTAGCCCCTTTGGGACCCTGGGAGATGGTTTCTGGATCAGCAACAGGGCTTTTATAAAGGAATTTGTGGGAATCAGGCACTCTATAGTATCTGTCTGGTTTGGCTGGAGCAGGAGGCAGAGAATCTGGGTTCAAGCTAGATTCTAAGTAAACATCATCCACAATGTCTAAAACTGAGGGGATGGCAAGTGGTCTGTGCTGGGGGAGTAAAAGAAACTCTCTGAGCCTTTTCTTTGAGTCAGAGTAGTCCTGACCTTCCCAGTGAAAATGTTCCCTCATAGTGTGTAAAGTTTCCCCAAAGGAGTAGTCTTCAGGAGGAGAAGCTGAGGGAATAGAATCCTCAGCATCAGAATCTTCATAAGGGAAGAATGAGTAATCTTGGTCCTCAGAGGAGCCTGAGGAAATAGACACTTGATCAGAGGAGGCATAGTCTTTCTCTTGTCTTGGCCTTATGTCGGGTGGGGGTTGGGAACCCCTGATTAAAGAGATCAAATCTTCATCCATTTTGAGCATCTGTTTCTTAGGCATGGGGCCTTGAACTGGAGACTGAAGTGCAGTCTTTTTAGGTTTAATAGGAGTCTTAAGCTTAGGGTACGTTTTAATGGTGAGCGTCGTCGGTTTGAAGACGCCTTCAGAAACCGAAGGTGTTTCTGTAGCACCGACATCTCTTTCTGCAGAGTCGTCGGTAGGGGCTAAACAAAATGGCTGCGTCGGCCTAGCGCTCTCCGCCAAAGGCTCCGAAGCGGTCTCGGGTTCCAAATCTGCGGTAGTCAGGGGCTGCGTCGGAGCCTCACTGAAGACCGGTGAACCGGAGACCGGTCCAGCTGAGGCCTCGGAGTCTGGCTTGGGTCTAGGCTGCCTGTCCTTATCCTTGCGTTTTTTGTGCACGCCGGTAGTCAGTTGCTCCGACGGCATTGTGTAGTTAAATTTTCTACCGAAGTAGTGTCGTGCGAAATCAAAGCGTCTTTTTATAGTATGCTTATTAAACCTAGCACAAAAATGACAACCAGTGACGTCGTGGTCTGGGCCTAGGCAAGGTATGCAGTAAGAATGAAAATCCTTATGAGGTATTTGCTTCCCACAAGAAATACAATTGTTAACTTTTTCTGACATCGGTCTGAGGCAAGAAAAGTTTCCCCAATGGGGTACTTAGCTTTATTGAAGTCTTCGGATCTGAAATTCGACTTCGAAAATCTCAGGAGTCGGCCGACCGGCACTTGCAAACTGCTTCTGCTTCGGGCACCGCGCGGCAAGAAAGACTGAAGAAAATGGCGTTGGATGCAATATATATACCCCTGGCACACTGACGTCACGGAAGAAGCGACAGCAACCGATGCCAGACCAAGACTTTGGAATTCCGGCCGACTGCGGGACCGCCTGACGACAGGATAACCCAAGTGTGATGACTGCAGCAGGGTAACACGATGAACATCTATACATTTCTTGGCATTGAGCTTGAGCCCATGGCTCTGGCACCAAGCATCTGTTTCTGTAAGGCACTTTTGTAGAATATCCACATAATTTGGGGATTCAATAATGGCTCCCAGTTTGCAGTCATCTGTGAACTTTGTTAGCCAGAATCCCTTAGTGTTGGCCTGTACTTCAGAGAAGTAGATGCCAAACAAGAGCGGTCCCAGGACTGAATCCTGAGGTACTCCACTTGTCAGCTGTCTGGAGCTGGATTTGGAGTCAGCTATTTTTACAGTGTGGGTTCTGTCAGTAAGCCAGTTGGCAACCCATCAAGTGATGTAGGGATTAATGCCCAGCTTAGTAAGTTTATCTATGATTCCAGAATGGGGGATGATGTCGAAGGCCTTGGCGAGGTCCAGATAGGCTGTGTGGACCACCTTACCCTTGTCCACAGCTCTGTAGACTGATTCAAAGAAGTCAATCAGGTTCAGCAGAAAAGATTGGCCCTTCATGAACCAAAACTGCATGCGGTCCAGTGTTTGAAGGTTCCCAATGTCTTTGTTTATAAGTTCCATGATAATACGATCCATGGCCTTGGCCATCAGGGAAGTGCTTGTCCATACATGGTCAGACTGATGAAGTGACCGCAGGGCAAAATAGTTTACTGTGTCATTTTGGTGCTTGTGCATACTCAATGCAAACAACTGCAGGGGTTACTGGGGAAACACAGAAATTAACTCTGCAAATTACATATGGTTACATTACTTAGAATACAGCACAGAAATTTAAATACAGTTTAATATGTCAGCATATAATGTAAAGTAGTCAGTTAAAGAGAACACATAACTTCTGCTTGTATTATTCTATTTCTGATTATACTCAGTAGTTGCCTGAGTGAGATAAAGGTTACTACTTGCTGACAACTACCAGCATGGAGCTGCCTTATATTTTGGGCATTTTTCCTGGCTTTGACAGTCATGTGTGGAATTTAGGTGGGAGGAAGGTCTCAGTAATATGCAAGTGTTACACTATTTTTTACTGAATTACGCAGGTCTTTGCCCAACAGATGATGATGAGTCTGTGTTACATAACAGCCGCACAAGGTAACATAATGAAAGCCTACTGAACAGGCTATGTGCAGTATTTCCACCTGTGTCTGAGCATGCATAACATTGCAGTAATGAAATGCAGGTCATTATCACATTAACAATAAGTGCCTTACAGAATAACACTGAGTAATTATCATTTTTCTGGTAAAACTGTCAGCAGCTGTCACTGTTATTCACATAAGTAGAAGTTGTTACCACATTGATGAATGCACAAGCAAGATTTTTGTTTTTGGCTACGTGGAGTCATTTCAAGCCAAATCCCCCACCAGTTTCTTTCTGTCATTTTGACAATTTGTTTTAGACACAATAAAGTCCCCACTGTGGTTATATGCTTCATATTATTGTGAACTACTGCAATTGAACATTGTATCATGCAGTAATTTTCTGTATCACACAGTCACTAAATAGTTTTCTGATGTGTTGCTTTTTCAGTGCCTCTGTGCAGGTATGTAACATCAGAATGTTGTATACTGTTGTGTTTTTCAGGTATAATTTCAAGTGGAAAGTAACATATCCCCCAACTAAGATGCCATCTGTGGAAGAGAAAGCAAGCAGCATTTACCTGTTGGGTGAGGAAATAGACTCTGATGGTTGCAGCAGTGGTTCAGACACGGGTATATACCTTGAGACACCATGTAATGCCAACCAGAGTGAGGATGAAGACAATGACACAGACGATGAGATTCCACTCATACGTCTGCATGAGAAGGCCATTGCCTGTGATATGGATGATGCCCCTGTGCCAGCCATTCCTGAGAGACCATTACGACTTGCAACAGAAGACCTGAACAATAACGATGAAGATGACCATAATAGTGAGGATGAGGTACCACCTACACTCCTAAGGAAGGGTGCCACACACAATGCTCACCCAGTGCAGTCTGATTTTGACACAGATGATGAATTCCCTTTATCTGTGTTTATGAAAGTGCATGCTATCATAGACACACCTATGAAGTCCTCCATAGTCCATGACAGTGTAAGTGCTGACAAGGATGTGAATGTTCCTTCGACTGTACATGAGGTTTATAGCAGTCCAGAGTATGTGGATTAGGATGGAGAAAAACTCCACTAGATCTGAGTCTAAGTAGTTCCTTGTCAAGCAAGGATATGATTGTACCTCAGCATGGAACATTTGTTAGTACTTCACTAACAAGTTCATGCAATACAGTTGCTACTGACACTGATGAGAGAGCACCATCAGTGTACCATGTCTGACTTTCCATTTCAAGCTGTTCAAGATGACCCAGTAAGGTACTCCAAGCATGCTCACCACGTAAGATCACATGGGAAAAATGCCTCACAGCAGTACACACTGATGACTTTGTGGGGCCAGTAGGTCCTGTAAACAACTTGGGCTCAGCTAGCACAAAGATGGACTTCATGAATTTGATGTTCCCAGAGGAGCTGTACACCCTTACTGCCAATGAAACCAATTGCTATGCTGCACAGAGGCAGGCTGCAGCAGGCAAGGTCAATACGCGGTGGAGTTATGTTTGTCCAGGAGACATACGCACATTTCTAGGTGTCAGAATATACATGTCCATTGTACATGTTCCTGAATACAGGCAGTACTGGGAAACACACCATGTATATGGTCGTTTCCCAATAGCTGTGTACATGACCCTAGAGAAGTTTGAAAAAATTCAGCAGTATTTCCATTGCAATGACAATTACTGAGCCTACCACAGAGCTGTTTGGGTTATGACAAGCTACATTACGTACAGCCAATACTGGATGCAGTACTTCATGCATGCAGGACACAGTACAATGTGCATCGTGAGGTGGCTGTAGACGAAGCCGTGGTCAGCTTCCATGGACGCATGACATTTAGACAGTTAGTTTATGCCTGGTAAGCCAGAGAGGTATGGCATTAAGGTGTGGGTGCTGACAGACTCTACCAATGGGTATGTATATGAATTCCAGGTATACAATGGAAATGCAGAGCAGAATACAGAGGTCAGACTGGCACACCGAGTTGTGGTTGACTTAACTAGGGGACTGACTGGCCAGAAGCATCACATTTACTTTGATAACTTTACCTCTGTCCCGCTGGCACTGCAATTGCTGCAAGATGGTCCATACTGCTGTGGAACCATGCACACAAATTGGTCAGGATGGCCTGTAACATTCAACTGACAGGCCATTGGAAAAGCACCTCGAGGGTAATACAAGCAGTTGCAAAGTGGACCACTGCTGGCCACTGAATGGAAGGATAGCAACCCAGTATTCCTCCTGTCAACTAACAGTAACCCACCCTTGTCAGTCACCAGCACACACAGGAGAAAGCGTGATGGAACAAAGGCATTGGTGCCATTTCCCCCAATTGTAAACATGTATAACACTAACATAACTGGGGTGGTCTGAGCAGATCAGCTCAGGACACAGTATCCCACAGCCAGAAAGGCCTGTAAATGGTGGCTGTACTTGTTCTGGTTTTTATGGGATGTGGTTATAGTCAATGCTTTCATTATATTTTGTGAAAGCAACAGCCACCAGCAACTGTCACGCTCTGGACGTCCTATTCCAGCAACACATTTACAGTTTCAAAGGAACCTAGGCTTGCACCTCCTTGGCAGTTATAAGAAGAGGAAAAGATGCATTGGGATTACTGTCCTACAGCCTGTGAGCAGATTTAAGCATGGCTCACACTTTCCTGTGAAATGATGGAAATCAAGATGCAAAAACTGTGCCAACAAAGGTAAATGTGCTGAGACATCATGGGAATACCCGGACTTGCAAGATCAACCTGTGTGTTGAATGTTTTGGCGAGTACCATGGCCATAATGATGCTGTGCATTGATGACAGCAGGGAGGGCACATAATGTGATGTACAACAGAAATCAAGGTGTGTATTCCTATGGCACTGGTGAACTCTTCAGCTTGGCACTGAATGCTGTGTGCATCAGAGGTTGTCGTACCTAAACACCATGAATGTTAGGATCATCCTGGATGACAGTGGGGAACTTGGAGACTCTTTAGATCAGTCCCACTGGGCTGCTTTCCAGGATATGCATGGTTTGACAGGTGCCACTATGATACCTTCAGTCCTTCCCCAAAAGGCCACCTGTAAAAAGAAAGAGTCTTGGTACATCTTTTTCCTTTGCAATGTGCCCTTTCACTCTCCCTCCACTATGGTACAGTAAATATATGTAGGTCAGGGCAGCAAACAGTACATTACTTCTGTCCTTGATCCCTTATGTCCATTGCTGAATGGACACGTGTAAAGAGAAAAGGCAGAGGCAAGGCAGACTGCTGACAATGGATGAGGTCATGAGACACTAGTGGTACCAGCAGTTTGAGTGGGTGGCCAGCATAGGTATCAGACACACCAGATGCCCTTGAGTGCCACTGCATGCCTGTCCTGGGTTCATTACTTGTCCCAGTGACATCCAGGTAATCTCAGATACTGGAATCAAATTAGATTATACTGAAAAAAAACCATGCAAACTGGATCCAAACAAAGCCTAAGGAGGAGACAAAATTAGTAATAATGACCTGAGAACACTTCAGCAAGAGCTTACAATTCCATTATATCCATTATTTACTAGGTTGTATAAATATGGGGAGAATCCTCAAGACTGCAGACATGTGCTTATTAAGGGAAACGGGAGTAGGACAAACCCAGGGTCGTACAGACCCTTAAGTCTACTTTCATGCTGTGGAAAAATAATAGGTAATATTGGACAAGTTATTGTCATAATTGGAAAAGTTATGACTTGAAACCCTATATCAGTATGCATATATTGAAAACAGATCTATTACCACCTGTAACATGATGTTCTATAACAATATAATAACAGCTAAGAATGAAAAACGGTGCTGTAATGTAATTTATATAGATTTAACTTCAGAATTTGACAGGGTCATACACAAAGCACTGATCAATAAATTAGAACAATTAGGTACTGATGTTGTGACGATGTGAGTTACTGCAAGCTATGCCAGGAGAAGTAGGGCAGTGAATGTGTAACATATACCAGCACAGCTAGCTGGAATTTTGTAAATAATTATATGTCATTTGTATATCAAACTGATTTGTACAGATGCTTGTGTTGAAAAATGTATTTGTAAAGCTGCTTGTGTTAAAAATGTATCAACAGTGTGCCCTGCTGGACAGAAAATGATATATGCATGCATTATCGTAACTATTTAAATGTTTATGTTTTAACAGAGGATACTGGAAGAGAAGAGGTTAATCTCAATCCACCTATTTTGAAAATAGTTTGAAATTAAATTACCTGGCTTAGGCCATAAAGATTGTATCTTACAGTTCTCAATGCAGCCAGAGACAAAATGCCTATACTAGAAAGATTTCTGTATAGTCTTTGGGGTGAACTAATTGATACTCTGGAAGGGTGTAGGTTTGAAATTGTTTTATGACTTCCAGGAGCTGCAGCAGATCTTAGCAAGGCCCTGTGTCTGCATTATTGACACATATGTGCTAAATCCTGACAGGTTCTAGCCAAGAGGGACAGCATGAGAACCAGAAGTCAGATGACCAGATGCATGTGATGTCATTCTGTAATCCATCACTAAAAATGATATTTTAATACTAGGTGAGACAGAAGTCTCATTGCGGTCTGTTTTTGTAACCTGACAGAAAAGGACCCCTCACCTACTTCATTTTGCCTTGCTCTAGTAAGCAACCAGGGAATAATAATTCTTTAGACCAGTCAGGAAAATATAGCAAGATAAGTTAAGTATTGTTTTTCTGTAATTGTAGGGACCTGTCCACCTCTGTTATTTTTAATATTAGATTCATAGATTCATTCAAAGATTATTACTAGCTAACTGTATACTTTTCTGAGGTGCAGGCCAAAACCAGTGGGCTATAGCTGACCAAGTTTGCAGATGACTGCAAGCTGGGCACTATCATCAATTCCCCTAGTGATGTGGACATCCTCCAAGAGGATCTCACCAAAACAAATGACTGGTGCCTGAAACATGGCCTCAAGCTGAATACACAAAAAAATGCATCATCATCCCCTTTGGGGAAAGTGATGTCCCCACAAATTATCACATTAATGACAATGTCCTAAGCATGCAGTAATTTGTGAGAGATTTGGGCACCCAGATTGATAGCAACCTGATTTTTTGACCACCACATTGGTTCCATTGCATGGAAAGCTTTCTACATGGCCCACCTCATAAGTAAGGGTATCCCATCCAGGGACAAGGAGGTCATAACATCCCTGTATTCTTCCCTTATAAGGCCCATTATTGTGTACAATGCCCCATTCAGCATGCACCTCACAAAGCACATGCAGCAGCTGGAGAGACCACAGAGGTTCCTCACCAGGAAAATCCAGAGCCTCAAAAATCTTCCATACACAGATAGGCTAAAAGCCCTATCCCTATACTCTGTTTCATACAGACTTCTCAGAGGTGACCTCTGTCTGGCATACAAGGCAATCTCAGCCCCCACATTAATGGGACTGCTGCATAACCACAACTCAAGCTCCACTCAAGTAACTTGCACACATGGCCTCAACCTGCACTGTGACATCAATAGGATTTGTTGGCGGGACAGATTTGTGTACCAGAGGCTCCCCCATCTGTGGAATAGACTCCCTCTCCACGTCAAGCAGAGTACCTCTTTACCCCTTTTTAAGCACAACCTGGATAACTGGATGGGAAATAGAAAATACATCCCTGGGATTCCACCTGTGTCCCTGCTGGACAGGGGCATTAGGTGCTGATTTGTCTATACATGGGATAAACGCTTGGCTAGGCTTATAAGGGCCTCAGGGCCAATACCCTAGTAATTTCCTATGATCCTACAATCCTATGAACCGTATAATCTCTTAAACAAACTATTTTGCATTTAAAATGTCAGTTTGTTATTTTTACAATATATGTCACTATTCACGCCTTTCAGTATAATGGCCACCTGACTGTTACAATCCCAAAGTAATTAACAAAATAAAAAGTAGAACCTTACAAATAAGATTAACTGAACCTAAAATGTAATTGTTGTCATATACGCATCTTCAAGACTGATTCTGTTTTGTTTCTAAAGCCATCTATGGGAAAAAAATCCTGTATAAGCTAATATAAAATGGAAAGGGAAACAGTAGCAACAAGAGATGAGGACTTGGAAATTGGGAAGTCATATTAAATATCTTAAAGGTAAGCAATCAGAGTAACACAGCAGCCAGGAAAGCTAAGAGAATATAGAGAGAGATACAAGAAGAGAAATCGCAAATAGAAAATTAAAAATAACCATATTTGTAGAGTGTTATTATCTGGAGTTAAGTTTGCAATCATCATAAAGACACAAAAGATATGCAGTAAAGAAGAAAGCAAACTAAATGATGCACACTCTGACACAGATCCTTTACAAAATTAGAACAGAAAAACATATGTACAACCATGAAAAGAGAGTTAATTTAATATATACTGAGGTAATTGTGTTGGCACTTTGACCCTTTTCAGCCAAAACCCAGGCTGCAAGGCACATAAAATAAACTGGTTATACAAGACAGACAAACAACCAATGTACAGATGTACAGAAATATAAATGTCAACAGGAAAAGTTAGAGTACTGTTGAGCTGAAGAAATATTGCTTGATATTTTGAAAATATTTAAAACGAGGTCCTATGCCAACTGTTGTGAGCTTGTGTGTTTAATTTTTTTCTGAGCTGCAAGTAATGGGACTAAAAAGATGCAGCTGAAATAAATTGTGATGTATAACATTTATTAAGTTTGCAGCTGTAGCCCCCGTAATGTATAGCTGAGATGGATATAAAAACATCGGCTTATGATAAGAGTCATGCATCTAGCTGTGTTTGAAAATTGGGGATATTTTATTATTGGTTCTACCGCTGATAATCTATATATATTTATCACACTTGGGTTACTGTCTATGATTACTCTCAGGGGTACACTTGATCAATGAATGCGTTGAGGGTTGTGATGAAGAAGTCTGACTTTTTTTGAAAGAAGCATAACAAGAGAAGAGGTTAGCATTTAACATGAGTTGGAAGTTATTCAACCAGTGTTGTGCAGAAATGAAAGATTGCTGGATGACAGTGTGAAATGTAACTAAAAAGACTGCTTTGCAAACAAGAGTGAAGTCATCTGCATTTTGTATCAGTCCTACCATTGTGACTATCTTGTGCATGTCACTGCTAAAGATGATGAACAGTAAGGGACCCAAAATTGATCCTTGTGGAACTAAATACATATCTGGTTGGTAGGTGGAAAAATATTTAACACATTATGTTATACAGGTCAGGTAACTTTGTAACCATGCAACAGTCTCATTGGTTATATTTAGGTTTCTCAGTCTGTCAAGCAGGATGTCAGGCAGGAGTCTGTATCAGGCCATTGGACATATCTGGAAACAGAGCAGCTACACTGAGACCTTGAGGTTATTGATAAGGTCAGAGAAAGATTTATTATTTATTTTACTTATTTATATTTGCTTTCTGGGATACTGCAAAGATCTCAATGGACCATTTGCAGGCACGGCCTGGGTGAATAGCCTCATATAAGAAATGAACAAAACATATTTACAGATACAAAAATATGCTAAAAAAAAACAAATATATACATATCTGCAGATGCAAGAATATGCTGTAGCATTTAGTTCAAGAATCAGTTTGCAATGTCAAAACATGGATGGAAAAATTGAATTATGCTTAGCAAAGCTTTAAGGATAAGATTCAAGATTCGTAATTATGGTGGGATCAAAAGCCATGTTGGGTATTACTTGAAATTTTTGTTAAATGGCCAGGATGTTGCTTGCATATGTGTTTTTCAAGAATCTTTTAAAGTGGAGATACTGTGGCCATGGTTCTGGAACTAGAAAGGCTATGGGGAGTCTGCCTTTGACAGAATTATGAAATATTGCTCCCATTGCTGGGTATATAGCACTCATCAATGGCTCTGTTAATGTGAATTGTTATGCAGTAAGCTACTGAAACAGCTACCAAACCTAGGTATTCTGGAAGGAAGAGCATTATCAGGAGCTTGCTGCAGACTTTATGTTCTTTCTTTTTTTCCCTCCAAACATCTTAATTAAATTTGCAGATATGACAAAGGCAATCTTACATTTACATAAATAAAAAACATACAAACCGATACCACTATAGTTGCAAAGAGTTTACATCACAGACACCACTGAAACAACGGTAGTTGCAAACATTACACATCGCTTATAAAGCATTCAGTCACTGTCAGTTAAGCATTATATGGCTCATTCAAGTCCTGCCTCTTAAACCTTGTTCCTGCTCTGCATATATTGTTCCCACAATTCCCATTTTTCCCTATATAGTTTGCTCCCTCCCTTTTCTAAAGATCACAATTCCAGTTGTTTTATCTCTGTTACTATTTTTACTACTTCTAGTAAAGTTGGTCTAGACTCTGATTTCCATTTTCCAGTAATTGTTTTTTTGGCAGCCACCATAATTAGACTCAGCAAGGCTTTACTATACCTAGGCAATTCCGATTCTGTAGCATAACTCAAAAAAAATTCTCTCTCCAGTCAGTCCAATCTGCCCACCCAGCATCGCCGACAGAGCAGTCTGCACGGAATCCCTAAAGTCTGCCAGCTCACTACACTCCCAAAAATATGTTCCCAGCTACCTCTTTCTTGCCCGTTACACATCCAACATTTGCTATCCACCTGAGAAAAAATTCTTTGGAGTCTACTTGGGGTATAAAAATACCTATGTAAACACTTCCAGGTAAAGATCCTAAATCTTCTAGACTTTGTTGCACACTTGGGAGACATACATATTTGTCTCTTTGTGAACTGCTTATCCAGTCTCTTCCCAATACTTTCTAAGCTCCTCTGATTGATTGTTATAATTATCATGCAATATTTTATATGCTTTACTAATTATTCATTTTTTAAAGGCAGCTTCTTTCTACATTCTATTAAGAACTCTGCCAGTTCTGGTCTTTCATTTAGGAGCCCCCTATTTCTTTCCCTTTCCCTATACTCTGATATCAATCCTTGATAGGGAAGGCAATCTCTAACCAGCAGTCTAAATAAATACTTGGCCTCTTCCCATTCTATTACCTTTCTAGTTATTTGCTCCCATTATCTTAGTTCCTTTGCCAGTTTTCTCCAATAAATTCCAGCCCTCTCTTTCCTATTATCTGTATCCCTGACCACAGTCATCCCTATTGGCAAAATCTCTTTTCTCCATTCTCATGCTGGTTTGGTTCTTAGAATACTCACTGCTATTTTACAAATATAACACTATATATGATTTTGGTTGTTTTCCTTAACAGTCTGCATCCAAAATCCCAATCTCTCCTTATATCTTGAGCTTCCTCCCTGTGTCAGAATTATTCCTTTTCACTTTGAATTATAGCGTTCTGCTTATGCTATATGTAAGAGCCTTAAGTGTGTTGCTTTAAAATACCCCCTCAAATTAGGTAATCCTGGTCTGCCTTGTTCTAGTGGTAGAATCAGTTTATCCCACTTGACCCTTGCTGTCTTCCCTTCCCAGATAAAATCCTTCAACACTTTTTTAATTGCTATCCACAACGTCTCCTCTGGTTGATAAAACTATGCCCGACCTGTGTATAAGACTAAAAGGACTAAAAGCATTTTAATGGCTTGCATCTTAGTATCCATATCTAGATAACAAAACTTTCAGTTTCTCAATTTTTGTATTATCTTCTGTTTAATCTCTTCCCCACACATCATTAGCTGCCACCACAGAGTCATTCCATATCCATACTCCTAAAGACTTCATTTTATAATTTCCCCATAAATATGGATATTGTTGAAACAATTCATATGTGTATACATAATTTACCGCTATTGCCTTTGTTTTAGCTTCACTAATTTTGTATCCCAAGAAGATATGAAACTGTCTTAAAATGTTCCACAATGCTGTAATGTCCCTTTCTCGTTTTGTCATGTATAAAATATCTGCAAATAAAGCCAGCTTTTCATGACTACCATACCAATTATATCCTTGAATTTTTGAGTCCCTTATTTTTTTGCCAGTGGTTGTAAATATAATACAAACAACAAAGGGGAAAGTGGACAACCCTGCCTAGTTCCTCCACTCAAGCAGAAATTATCAGAGAGGACCCCACCCACTTTAATTTGCGCCTCTGATCCCTCATATATTCTTCTAATCAACCTTATAATTAAAACAAAACAAAAAGAATTTGACTGGCATACATGAGCTTCATGCTAAAAACGCTGATTTATTAGCTGTTAATACACAAGACACAGCAAAACACTGACTGAGCGCTTTCACCTCAAAAGGCATCACCTCACCAGAGTCAAGAGCTTTCATTCAAATACACCTTAAATATTATACATCACTTCCTTTTTTCCAGTGCCTTCAGAAATTTAACCCTTGGCATACCTAAACATTTTCAATTCTTTTGGTAATTTCACTTAGATCAAAGAATCAGTTCTCTCGGCTTTTCCCGGTTAGGGGTCGCCACAGCGGAACTCTGGTCCGCTAATGATTGGCAGTAGATTTTTACATGCAGAGTTGCCAGCCCTGATGCACAACCTTCAATGAAGGTACGCCCATTCATGCATGTCTACACACAGAAGACGCTCTAGCTGAGAATCGAACAGGACATCGTCTTACTGTAAGGCGACAACGCTGGAATACAGACACAAAAAATGAATAAAATAAAAAATAAGAAAATACCCCATAAAACTTAGAAAAAAACTATAATAAATAATAAAGTTATACATCAAATATATGTAATACATGTACTGTTGTGGCTCAGTCTTACAGAACTAACAAAATCACAGTAAACAGTATTTCTAAAAACAGTAATTCCATGGTACTCACATGCATGTTCATAACCTAACACAGTTTCCTCTTTTGTTTAACACACTGGCTATAGAAATATATTCATTAATTCCAGGCTCCACCTTGGCATTCAGTCAAAGTTGCCATTTGGTTTCCTTGATTTCTATGTCTAACTTGGGGTCACCCCTCTCTATCTTCTCTGTAGGACCTGTCAATTACAAAAAAACAAACTCTTTAGTAATGTGAACATACTGATGAGTGTAGGAAAAGTGACCTGGATGTTTTCATGATTTTGATGTCTCTGGTGTACTCAGCAATCCTGCCTCTCAACCCACTAGTGGTTTTTCCCACATAGAATGCCTGACAGGAAATGCATGTGGCCACATAGACCACCATCTCTGTTACAATTACACCTTCCAGGGCATTGCAGGTTCCTATGAAAACCTGCAATTTCTAGTTATGGCCCATTGTTGATATAATTACACCAGTTACAAGCCCCACATTTACTCATTCTTGAATTATAATTTCCCTTTGTACTTCTGCCATCCAATTCCAACCATTCCTTAATATTCCTACCTCTGCTGTATACCACTCTGGGCCTTTGCCCCAGCTTACCCATAAGCTCAGCATCAAAAACATTCTCCCAAATAACACTGAACTTGGGGATCAACTGGGCATTAATCAATCAATAAACATGGAGGACGCTAGTACTTCAAGAAATTTGGCTGGGGACCTTCCTGTAATAACAGGTCTGAATGATGTGTTCCAGATGCCTAACATGAACTTTACACACACTGAAGTGTCGGAGAGAAGTGAAAGGGCAACTGTTTACCAACAGCTTTTTCAACTGGAGAAGCTACGCAAATGTTTTAAGTCACAACAGTTGGACAACATGTTTTTAAATACTTTTGCAACTCAAAAGCAAGTTCCTAAGGGCCTGCATATCTGGAAATATCCAGGAGGGACAGAGGCAGGCTCTGTCATGCACAAAGAGCTTGTTGAGCTCTTTGACAAGATGGGACTCGAGCTGATGGCAATTGTAGTAAGGGACAATGAACGTAACTTGAAAATTTTACAAAGAGAAATTAATGACGTTAATACAAGTATAACTAATGACTTGTTATATCCAACTGTGTTAATGAATCATAAAAAGATTTTTGTTGACTTAAATAAGTTTGTTAGTGACAACTATTCCAAGAAACAGAAGAAAATTTATGGAGACTTTAATGATTATAAAAATAAGACTGTTTATCCCCCACCCCCACCCCCAACCCACAACTGAAACAATGCCTCAGATTTGGCCGATGGAGGTATGGGGGATCTGGGAGACCTAGAAACACGGAATGATGAGTTTGAAAGTGAATATGAAGCCAGACAGGAACATTTTTTTGAGCATTCTTCTCCATTAAGGCATTCAGAACACCTAATGAACTGGGGCGACCAGGCCCGGAACGGGCACAGGAACTGGCAGGCATGACAGCTGGGGGGAACGAACAACAGGAGGTGAAAGGGAGGTGGAACAGACAGTATTAAATTAATTTGTGGACAAATTACACATGCAATTTGACAACAGTCAAACTGTGTACAGTGAAAACAATGAAATGTATATTGTTACTTGTAGTATAAGGCATGGTGTATTTGATGAAATGAATAACATTGCTTTAGATTTAAATTTACAGGGTGATCAGTCTTGTGAAGTAAACAGTGCTAACAGGCCGTTTATGGATTTTTCAGAATTTTTTGATGCTTATTTAAACACAAGTATGTCTAACAATGCACTGTCTGAACCTACACAGATTGTAAATAAACACACTGCAGATATTGTGGTTAAGGACGGGTTTACAATCTACAATCTTAGTGACTTGTTGATCAGGGAAACACATTTCAAACTGTTAAAAAGAAGTTTTAATTTCATCCCTAAATACAAGGTTGATGTGGCAAGTGTGCTGATAAACTTAAAAGATGTATGTTAGAAAATTGAATTTACATTTATTTTTTTCATCCCTAAACAGTTATGTGGAAGATCCAGCATTAAAACTTTGAAAGCTAATCTCAGCTTCTTTTTTAACCTTTGAGTTAGCATTTTCATTTTTTACATTTTAAACATGTTTTTTAAAATAAAATAAGGGGGTCTGATTCTTTTTAAACTTCGAGCATTGTTATTTAAGCACTGTCACTTTATTTTAAAACCAATACTAATTACTGATTAATTGAGTTATTTTGTATAAAAGCCATTTTGTAATTGATGTTTAACTGTTCTGATGAAGTTTTGAATACGAAAGCGCTTGACCTACATGTACTACTTGTTCTCTCTATGCCATTTGGATTGTCGTAATAAACTGTTGTTGTGGGTTGTAGAATATCGGCTGCAGAGTGGTATTTTGGTTTTATTTGTTGTGCTTTGCCACTCTAACACCCTGTTTTGTTTATTAGTTATGTGGAAGATGCACTGGAACCTTTGAAGTGCACTAGTACCTTTATCCCCCCCCTGTAATCCACTAGTCAGTGTCCTAGAAAAATTGTTTGAGACCAAAATTATGAACACATGTGATACCAAGATTGGTTTTGTGGACAATTTGACTAGTGATGAAAGGGTAGTCTTAAGAGAATTAATAAAGAACAAGGACTACCGATTTATGAAACCTGATAAGGGGGGGGGGGTTATTAATTATGTTGCGTTTGGACTATGCAGGAAAGATGTAGGACATTCTCAATGATTCGACTACATATGAAAGAGTCTCAAAATGCGAGGTGAACAGGGCATGTACTAAAATTGACATTTTTTTGCAGGATGCACTATTTGAGGGGCTCATTACTAAAGTGGAATTTGATTATCTGACTATTAATAGACCTGTTATTCCATCAATTTTTGGTATCTCCAAGTGCCACAAGGACCCTTCAAATCCCCCCTTCAGACCCATAGTTGCCACCAGGGGTTCAAAGACTGAACCCCTGGCGGCATATATAGACTATTACTCGAAGGGGACTTTGCAAGTTTGCCCACAGGTTCTTAAGGACTCCTGGCATTGTTTGGAAATGCTTCTGGACATTGACATGAGCAGGGACTTTATGTTCCTTACAACTGATGTGATCAATTTATTTTCAGTCATACACCACCAGGAAGGACTGGAATTATATCATGACAGTTTGACTAAGTGGCACTTGTTGCTAAATAACAGAATTAATTTTTTAGTAAACCTAAAGGAAATCATCTTGAAAAACAACTTTTTATATCTTGAAGAGAAACTGTTTTGTCAAATTACAGGACTGGCTATGGGGGCCAAATGTACCCCCATTTTTGTGAACATAGTTTTGACATAATGGAAAAAACAATTTGTGTTCACCTCACCATTTTGGTATAAGATCATTTTATTTTGAGACCCTTGGATGATATACGGCTTCTGTGGGGAGGTACGATTGATGAAGCAAAGGAATTTGTGGACTATTTAAATTTGACTACATCTTATTTAAAATTTACACACCAGCTGCATTCTTCTAAGATCCACTATCTAGATATAAAACTGGACAAAAGTCAGGGAACCTTGAGATCAACCATCTATAGGAAAGACACTTATTCCAACACCTTTCTTCAGTTTAAGAGTTGTCACCCAGCCCACCAAAAAAGAAGTGTGGTTAAGGGCCAGATGCTTCAGATCTCATGGTTTATTAGTGATGACATGATGTTCCAACATGAGATGAACATCCTTACTGACTTGTTTAAAACTAGGGGCTACCCTATCAAAATGTTGCATAAGACAAAGAACGAGGTGAATAAAGGTAGGACCTCAAAATCTGCACCCATATTGAGAACAGGACAGAGCTTAGTGAACCACTGTAGGGGAACTACTTTGAAAGATGAGGTATTTGTTGTACCCTGCAATCGATTAATGCCCAATTGATCCCCAAGTTCAATGTTATTTGGGAGAATGTTTTTGATGCTGAGCTTAGGGGTAACCTGGGGCAAAGGCCAAGAGTGGTATACAGCAAAGGTAGGAATATTAAGGAATGGTTGGAATTGGATGACAGAAGTACAAAGGGAAACTATAATTCAAGAATGAGTAAATGTAGGGCTTGTAACTGGTATAAGTATACCAACGATGGGCCAAACATAGAAACTGCAGGTTTTCATAGGAACCTGCAATGCCCCGGAAGGTGTAATTGTAACACCAAGATGGTGGTCTATGTGGTCACGTGCATTTCCTGTCAGGCATTCTATGTGGGAAAAAACACTACGCGGTTGAGAGACAGGATTGCTGAGCACACCAGAGACATCAAAATCAAGAAAACATCCAGTTCACTTTTCCTACACTCATCAGTATGTTCAAATTACAAAAGATTTTTGTTTTTTGTAATTGACAGGTCCTACAGAGAAGATAGAAGGGGTGATCCCAAGTTAGACATATAAATCAAGGAAACCAAATAGCAACTAAGACTGAATGCCAAGGTGGAACCTGGAATTAATGAATATATTTCTATAGCCAGTGTGTTAAAACAAAAGAGGAAACTGTGTTAGGTTATGGACATGCATGTGAATACCATGGAATTACTGTTTTTAGAAATAATGTTTACTGTGATTTTGTTCTGTAAGACTGAGCCACAACAGTAAATATATTACTTGTATTTGATGTATAACTTTGTTATTATTTATTATAGTTTTTTCTAAGTTTTATGGGGTATTATCTTATTTTTTTATTTTATTCATTTTTTTGTGTCTGTATTCCTTGACCTAAGTGAAATTACGAAAAGAATTGAAAATATTTAGGTATGGCAAGGGTTAAATTTCTGAAGGCACTGGAATAAAGGAAGTGATGTATAGTATTTAAGGTGTGTTTGAATGAAAGCACATGACTCTGATGATGCCTTTAGAGGTGAAAGCCCTTAGTCATAATGTTTTGCTGTGTCTTGTGTATTGAGTCAACAACTAATAAATCAGCGCTTTTAGCAGAAGCTCGTGTATGCCGGTCAAATTCTTTTTGTTTTGTTTATTCAAATTTTTAGTTTTTAAAGTATTTTTGTTTGCAAACTTATAGTTATATCAGGGAAAGCAAATGCTTCCATTGCCCTGCTCATGAAGTCCCAGTCTACTCTGTCAAATGCTTTCTCTGCATCAAGACCCACCAATAAAAGAGGTACTTTCTTACATTCTGCTTCCCTCTGGATCATCAATGTTCTTTAATATTATCAAATGTTTGCCTCCCCTCCACAAAACCACATTGATCCATATATTTCAATTTTGGTATCACTTTTGCCATTCTTTTAGCCATTATAGACAAACACTTCATAATCATGGTTTAGCATTGAAATGGGCCTGTACTAAGATGGATCCAATTGATCTTTACCCTCTTTAGGTATTATCGTTACCACTGCCTTCTTCCAGGTTGTTGGTACTTTTCCTCTTAAATACTGTTAAACAAAACCTTCCAGATCTTTATCAGTTTTTGCCCTCCTAACTTCCAAACTTCCACAACAATACCATCTACTCCTGGGGACTTTCCTGTAGATTGATTATACATAGGCTAATAAGGGATGAAGTAAAAATGGCTAACTGTTAGTAATTGAGCCTCATCGACCTCTAATTTTGACATATTTATCTTCCATAAACATTTCAATTTGTACCTTTTCTTGAATTCCATACTTCTCTGCTTTGTACAAAATTTCATATAATTTCCAAAATATTTCTAATACTTCTACAGGGTCTCTTGTTATCTTCCTTGTTATAGGATCCCTAAGCTTGGTGGCTGCCCTTTCCACTTTCTGTTGCCTGAATTTTTGTACTAAAAGTTTTTGTACTCTAGAGTTATTATCAGAAAACAGTTGCTTAACAGCAGTCTTTCTAAAGTTGTGCATATTATCAAGGTAATCCCTTATTTTCTGTTTAACATTCTACAGCTGCTCCTTTTCTTGCTCTGAGAGATTCTCCCTATTTTGCAATACTTTAACATTTGTCAATCCTTCAAAATAATTCTTGTTACTGTTTAACCACATCTCTCTTTCTTTTACTTCCAGCCTAGTTTTAAACTATACTTTAAATGTATCCCACTCCTTAGCTATGTTTCCAGAAGATAATTATATCTTCTCTAGTAGCTCCTGAATTAATTCCACAACCCATTCCTTAAATTTCTTTCTTTTCAACCAATAGTTGGAAAACCGACACTGTCTCATTTTTATTTCATTACCATGTGCATTTATTTTAGTTATTATTGGTGCATGATCTGAAATAGTTAATGGGTATGTTTCAAGACCTTCAATTAAATGCACATGTTCCTGTGAGATATAAAATCTATCTATCTTAGCCCAGTTTTTGTACCTCGGTAAGTAATATGTAAATTCACTCTGTACTGAATTCACATCTTCTATGCCAAACATTTTAATAAATTTCTTCAAAGATCTACCCTCCTTTGTTATATTTTCCCTTCTATGCCCCCCAGACACATCTTCACTGTTGCAAACCAAATTCCAGTCTCCACCTATAAGTAATATTTCTTGCTGAAAGCTGATTATTTGTCCCAGAATTTTCTTAAGCTCCATTATAACAGTTTTATGGGGGGTGTAAATGCATGCCAGTATAATCCTCCTCCCTAGCCAGTAGCCCCTTAGTACTATGTTTCTTCCATTATTATCTTTTGTTTCCTCTTCTATCACTATTGGAGCTCCTCTTGCAATTAATATTAAGTACTCCTCTTTTCCTTAGCCCCAGATATTCCCCTGAATAACCATCCTGAAAACCTTTATCAAATTTCCATGTTTAGTTCTTTCCAGGTGTGTCTCCTATAGCTCAGCTCTTTGCATTCTACATTTTTAATATAATTCACTACTCTTTCTTTTTTATATTTTTATATTTATCTGTAAGACCATTCAGATTGAAAGACATCACAGAAAGCATCATTTTCCTATACAGTTATTATTACCAACTTTTACATATAACTGCTCTTTTGCTAAATGTCTAGTTCTAACTTTTGTTACATGTATATACTGTTCGGCAGGTTGGTGTTTTATACAGTTGCTTCATGTCATATCCATTTGCACCTATGTCACATCTTACATAACTTTGTTTTTCTGAAAACCCTGAAACAGAACAAACTCTCCCAAAAATCTCCTAAAACCTATGAATTTAACAATAGCACACAAAACTATGATATTCAAATATTGAAGTTTTTGCTCCCTAATAAGAACATAAATTCTAAGTTGATAGCTACACAGACAGGCTAAAGTTAACCAAAAAGAAAGGTTACTCATGCTAAGACACATGGTACAGCCTGTGCTATTATTAAGTGCTATTTGATTTTGTAAATCTTTACAACTCACCCAGTTGAGATAACACTTGGATGTTTTCAGTAAACACTTTCTCCAAACCATTCCTCTTTATCAAATTGTCCCCATAGTGACATGCAAACCAGACACAAAACTGTCAATGGTAACTTGTTTAAGAGAAAAAAGCCTTATAATATTCAATATTCTTTTTCATTTACATGCTTTGTTATAAACTTGTTACTGGAGAACACCTAGGGTTTTTACCCAGTCATTGTCCTATGCAATCATGGGAAAAAGCACACTGATTTTTCTTTTGTCATACTCTCTTAACCAGACCCTTCCACTCCCCCTATCTCCTCCCCTTCTCATTTCTTTCATTGCAGTGCCAACATTTCTCAAAAGTGAACAAAGAAAAAGTGAGTAGGGTGAACAAGAAAAAAAAACAAAAGCACCTGTTTATATTAGTATCACCTTTGCACTTAAAAAAACTGTGAGAAATTTACTTCAAATCTAACTGGTTTAGAATTATCTTTAAAGATGTCACAACTGGGAAATTCCTGACTGTTTTCAGAGAACATTATGTCCTAGCCAATTTCTCTCTTCTTTTCCCTCAGCCAATCCTTTTCCACCTGACTTTCTCCAGTTTCTCTTTATCAGATTGTCTCCATGGAGGCATGAAGACCAGATGCAGAAATACTACTTAGTATACACATTTGCAAGAGCTAGACAAAAAAGCATTATAATATTCAATATTCTTTTTCATTTACTTCTCTGTCTTAAAACAAAAGTCCTTAATCAGTCATTTCTCCATGCAAGAATGAAAAAAACACATTAATTTGAACTCTGTCATGCCCGCTTAACCAGGCTCCCTTTTTCCTTTTCTTTTCATTTTTTTTCATTACATTGCCTATGCTTCTCAAAACTGCACAGGAAGAATGAAAAGGGGAGAAAACTAAAAACACCACCTGTTTACAATCCCTATTACACACCAAAACAGCATGCGAAGAAAACCATGCAACACAGATACAGGACTATTAAGAAAATAAAGTGTTTTCTTTACTTACAATTAGTATTCTCCTCTCCCCTCCCCAAAGCATTTTTCTGAATATTAATGACGTGAAGTAGAGCATACACTTTAGAGTACCCCACTCTGCAAACAAATTTTGAAGAAGTCCAATATTTCCAGATTTTCTTGTGCTGTCATAGTTCACAAATATAATTATTGCATTGTAATTCCACATTAAGTTACTGATTTTGTTGCTGTTCTTCTCCATCAGCCAAATCCTGTCTCTGCTTCATTTCCAATGTACTCTCGATTCTTCTAGTCAACTCTCGTGCTCCCTTCCCTCTCTCTAACATTTCCGTTGAAATACTGGAAAAAGTTTCATGGGTGCAGTCTCTCTGTGGTCTTTATTACCAGAGGAACAAGAAGCCGAATCTCCTGTTTCACAACTCAGTTTTTGTTGGACAAACATTTGTATTTCCTCCTTAGCGTGCACTTCATCAAAAAATGATTCTGTCCGTCCAGGGAAGAATACCTTGAAGACAACTGGATACAGCAGTCTGAATCGCACACCTGCATCTCGACATTCTCTGAACAGAGGAATGAATTTACTTCTCTTTTGCCTGGTGTATAGTGAGTAATCATTCTCCATAAACACTCTACCGTCTCCCACTTTTAGTATTTTGTCCTTCTGCCACAGTTTTGACAAAATCAAATCTTTTGGCTGGTAGGATTGCATCTTTACTATTAAAGGTCTAGGCTTCTTTCCTGTAGCTAGATTTGGAGCATACACACAATGTGCCCATTCAACTAACAAGTCCTGCTGTGAAATGCCATTCCAGTTGCTTATTTGTGCTTTCATAAATTTAATGCAGCCTGTTTCTTCCAGCTTCTCTGGTATTGCTGAAAATCTCAAGTTTTCCCTACGTTCTCTGTCCTCTAATTCTATTAATTTTTGAAACATCTCTTCTTGAACAGTCTCATATTCAGCCAGTCTTTTCTTCATTTCGACCTCTGATTTTTGCAGCTTTATCATCTCATCTAAATATCTGTTTAAAGTTTCTTCTATTTGTTCCAGCCTCTTGTTTATGTTGATGAACTCTATCAGTGTTTTATTTTAACCAGGTCTGTATGCAGTTGTCTTATATCATCCTGTAGGTTATTGGAGGTCAGGTCTGAAGGTTGCATTACTTTTTGCTGAACAGCTGCAGAACTCTCCCTAGTCATTGTTACTTCCTCACTTGTTATAGTTGATTTTTTGGATCTATATTAGCAAATTGAAACTCCAAATAGCCAAATACCACAACATCGACACATAAAGATCGAAATAGCAAAAGTATGAATGGCCCCTGGGAAAAAATTTGCTGAAGTACGAATGGCCACTTCAGTGAATTTTTTCCCAGGGGAAAAAAAATCGCTCAGCCACCCAAAACCAAAATAAACCATCAAACCTACGAAAGTGGGGGGTTGTGCCCCCCCCAACTAAATATACCAACTCTGACATCAGTCTACAGTGGAGAAAAGGGCAAATTTCCGATGATGGCCAAGCTACTTTTTCCCCCTGGGAAAAAATTCACTGAAGTGGCTGTTCAGACTTTTGCTATTTCAATCATTGTCCTGATTTTTCCAGGTCTTTATTCCTGGTATCCAGGCAGTGTACTTATTTATTTATTTTATTTATTGACATTTGTTAACTGGATTGTTCCAGCTGGGCCAAAGGCCCGTTTTCAGTGGAGACCCAAGGAGAAAAGCTCCAGTAACATACAGTAAAGTTAACAGTAGATAAAAAAATTAAAATACACAGAGAAACAAAGTAAAAGCAATATACAGCTTGCAAGCTTACAAAGATACTTAACTATAAGTAATAAAAGATCATTAAAAGCATGTAATTACAGCAAGCATTCAGTTAGATTGTGCCAGTTACTGAACTTCAACCATAAACACAAGTGTACTGGCCTTTTATGCTGAGTTTCTGTTTTCACACTGGGAGAGCTAGAAACAAGCTGTTACTCAGTGTGTAGCCATCTTGGAACTCTCCAGACTTTTATTTTCTTAAGTAATGTTTTGATATAATAAGCTGACATGGTGTAAAATCTAAAAGTCCCATCAACAGAACTAATACTTGAGTAGAGGAAGTGTGGTGTGTTACTATGGAAATGGAGGAGTTTGTGAAATGAGAGTAAAAGATAAAAGCTACACTATATCTAATGTCATCAGGGTAAGGAGAGGTTTGAGACTTTGCCCAGTTTTGTCAAGAGTAAGGAAAGAGTTGAGATCCCAAGAAGGAGGCACCTGTTTTCTGCTAGATGGGTATGCAAATCCCTTTTTAAAAACTCCTTGATGTGGGAATGCACTGAAAGAGGAGGATCTATGAGCAGTTTGGGATTATTTTGGGAGCTGACTTAAATTGTTGAAGCATTCAGTTTTATCTTTCTGTGCCATCTTTCCTGTAAGGTTTAGAGTTGTTTGGCAGTTTTTGTACATTAGTTATGGTCGGATTGTTTTTTCATCCAGGAATATCTATGGGTATCAGTTAGTTAGTGTTAAATTACCACCAGGGAGCTGAAGTAGCTTTGGTTTTCATTTTGTGTTGATATGTAGGTGAGTTAAGTATATTTCAAAATGTTTGACTGCAAAATTGTACCACATTATCTACATAGAGGTACATTAATAGAGTCCAGTTGTAGTAGGTGAGCAAATTATTGAAAAGAGGTATTTAGAAATATTTTTGGAGTAGATCCGGGTATACAGTACAATTTTGTGCATCTCTGATGCTTCTGAGTAACTTATGCAAGATAATGGCCACTAATACAATCAGGACATTGCTAATTTATTATGTGATTTGGATTACTACTGAGTATCCTATCCAAGGTAGTTTGTTTTCTTCCTGATCAATTTATGCTTGTGGGTTGGTATACAAGTGAAAGCCACATAAATATATGAATGTCAGGGATTTGTCTGAAGCTGAAGTAATGAGCATACTATAAAAATCAATATCAATACCTCCTAAGATTATTTCACATTTAATGCGATCCAGGACACAATATCATCTAATACTAAGATATTTTTGGTGACAACTGAGGGGAGTATGTAAACAGTTATGATATGCATGGTTTTATGTTTAATTGCACATTTTTATAAATGCTTATGCTTTACTAATGTTTAATACAGGTATCATATTTAAGGTTACTTGGAGCTGAACTGAAAGTGGTTTAACTAGACCGCTAACTTTATTATGATTGTAGTCTTTTTTCTACTAAGCTGTATACTGTAAAGATTTCATCATCTATAGCTTTGGGTTGACACATGTTTTTGTCACACAAAATGTGTGGCACGTTCCATTCAACCCAACTATGCAAATCCACAATTTCTGTGAGACTTGATTATCTGAACATCGATTATCCAAAACATCAATTATCCGAAGGCAGCCTTCCAAAGTTTTTGGTAGGAAAAAATCATACAGTCCGAATATGTAAACATTATACATATTCGCTTATGAGTGTTTTCCAAGCTTGTAGCCCGCTCGTGTGTGAAAAATATTCATTACTGTCCATTGGAATTGCTGAATGGTTGAAAAGTGTACTTCCTCCATGCATAAAAAAAAAAAAAAACAAGATTTTAGAATAGGTTCAGATGGTAATGTTTGGTGAAGGTGTGGACTAAAGTCCACATGGCAGCTTCCAGGATGTCCTTGGTGGGTACCCCTCTAAGGAATGCTGTGGAAGTAGAAGTTGCCCTAGTGGAATGGGTTCTGATGGTCCTAGGGAGTGGTTTTCCATGCAAGGAGTAACAAAATTGGATGCAGTGTTCTATCCATTTGGAAATGGTCTGTTTTGATATTGGTTTCCCCTGTACTCCTGTTTTAAAGCTGACCAAGAGCTGGTCAGTTTTCCAGAATGTCTTTGTATGATCCAGATAAAATCTGAGTTGCCTGTGGACATCCAAAGAATGCAGTATCCTTTCCCCCTTGTTCTGAGGGTTAGGGAAGAAGGTGGGCAGGTATATGGCCAGGCTGAGGGTAACATCCGAAACCACCTTTGGCATGAAGGAGGGATTGGTTCTCAGGGAGACCCTGTCTACATGGAAGATAAATGGATCAATGGCCATTGAAGTAACAACCAGGAGAAAGGCAGTCTTCCAAGAGAGGTACTTTAGTTCTGAGGATGCTGCAGGCTTGAAGGGGGGCAGAGTAAGCATAGTTCAGGTCCCAAGCTGGTGTGGGCTCTCTTCTGGGAGGCCTGGTATTAGAGGCTCCTCTAAGGAATTGTTTGATAAGAGGGTGGGAGAACAATGGCTGTTCTTTATCAGTGTGCAGAGATGGCAAAGGCATGAATCTTTATGGAGGAGAAGGAGAGACCTTTATTAAGAAGGTCAGCAAGATAATCTAGAATAAGAGGAATTGAGGGCAGATGTAGGTCTGTCCCCTAGGACTGGCTCCAGGAGCAGAATCTTTTCCATTTTCCAGCGTAAGATTTTCTGGTGCTGGGCCTTCTGGCTTCTGTGATGATGTCAAGGACTTGCTTGCTTAGCAGCTTAGCATAGATTCCTTGTTAGTTTTGCTAGAATAAGCCTTGCTGAGAGCTTGAGTGTCTGAAGGTCTGGGTGCAGCATTGTTCCACCCCCGGGATATCAGGTGAGGTAAAAGAGGTAGCTGCCAGGGGGGGCTGGTGAGATAGGCTGCACAGCAGTGGGTGCCAATGCTGTTTGGGCCAGTCTGGGTCAATGAGTATCGTTCTTGGCTTTTCCTCCTTTATCTTAATACTTTTGGAATGAGAGGTAGAGGTGGGAATCTATACACAAAGAGGGTATTCCAAGGGAAGGTCAGGGCATTGATCTTCCAGGCCAGGTGATGGTACTCCCTGGTGCAGAATGTCTGCACTTGGTGATTTAAATGACAGGCAAAGAGGTCCACCTGGGGGGTCCACCATGTGTGGGTAATTTGCAGAAAAATGTCTCTGGATTTGCCATTCATGTGGGTCCATCAGGTTTCTGCTTATGTGATCTGCCAGGGTGTTGATGCCCGATAGATAATGGCCTAGATGTAGTCTCATGGATGAGGCTGCTAGCCACAGGTCCATGGCTAGTCTGCATGGGGGGTAAGATTGAGTCCCTCCCTGTTTGTTGATGTGCCACATGACTGTGGTGTTGTCTCTTTTTATGAGAGGAACCCCTGGTTTGAGGTAGGGTTTGAAGGATGCCAGAGAGTTTTGTACTGCTATCATTTCTTTTTGGTTGATGTGCAAGGGTAGTATTTGTGCGTCCCAGAGACCTTGGGCGCATCTGCCTTCTAGGTGGGTGCCCCAGGCTATGTCCAAAGCATCTGTAGTTATGGTCTGATCTGATGAACGGAGAGTGAATAGAAGTCCTTTGTTCACAGCACAGGCCTGGGCCCACCAGAGGAACTCAGATATTATGCAAGGGATCACAGGCAGGGAGATGTCCAAAGGCTGAGTGTTGACACCATAGGTTCTTTAGGTACCACTGAATCTTCCTCATGTGTAGTCTAGCCAGAGGTACCAGGAGGATGCATGAGATCATTTACCCTAGAGCTTGTAGCACCTTCCTGGCAGAAAGCTGGGTTTGGGAGGGCAGAGTAGTGAAGTATTTTGGTAAGAAACTTTGTTTTTCTGGGGACAGAAAGGCCATTTGCTGTTCTGTATCCAGTAAGGCTCCCAGAAATATGATTTTCCTGGTACGTGTCTGTTTTGATTTCCTTTCATTGACAGTGAACCCCAGAGAGGCAAGTAGGGTTTTTACAAATGAGAGGTGCTGCAGGAGCAGTTCCTTGCAGTCTGCCTGGATGAGACCGTCACCCAGGTAACAGTAAATCTGTACATTGTTTTGCCTCCAAAAGGCAATGGCAGGAGCCAGACATTTGGTGAACACCCTGGGAGCAGTAGATAAGCCAAAGGGCAAAGCAGAGAATTGAAAGTGTAGTGATCCTGCTCTGAAGCGCAGGAATTTTCTGCATGATTCCCTTATTGGGATGTGCAGGTAAGCATCCTTTAGATCTAAGGTGACCATCCAAGCTTTGTTTCGCAGGACTTGTAGAAGCTGTTGTAAGGTAAGCATTTTGAATTTTGGGATTACCAGGAAGGTATTGAGAAATGATAGGTCCAGGATGGGAAGCCAAGTCCCCTCTTTTGTGGGAACAAGGAATAGCCTGGAATAGAATCCTTTTGCAACTTGTTTTGGAGGTACAGGTTCTACTGCCCCTAGGGATATTAGGTTTTGCACTTGTTTTAGTGCTTCTGCCCACTGGTTTGGAGATAGGTCTGGGTACCCTCTTGGAGGTGGTAGTTCTTGGAAATTGAATTTGTACCCCTGAGCAATGATTTTTAAGACCCACTGATCTTTTATTATAGAGTTCCAATTTTCTCTGCATAGAGGTAGCCTTCCTCCTAGCTTTTGGTGTGGTGTAGGCAGGCAGAGATGGGAAAGGTAGACATTGAGAGTTTCTTCCATACAGGGTTGCTTTTGAACTCCCTGCTCTAGTGTTTGAGGGGGGTGGGGGGGCACTGTTTAGGTCTTTGCTGGCCCTAAGTTTGAGTCCTGGTGGGTCTGTCCCTATGGGTTTTGCCTTGTGCCTGCCTGTTTGGTGCAGGAAAAGACCAGTGTTTAGATGGAAAATTTCTGCTGAGCCTAGGAGGTTGCACTTGAAGAAAATCTTTAAGTCTGCATCGATTTTGCTTTGTCTTCCATCTTTTTAAGTACCTCTTCAGTTTTCTATCTGAACAAGCAGTCTTTGTCAAGAGGTGCATGCATGATTTTAGCTTTGACATGATCGGGGAGAGGTTATTCTTTCAGCCATGCATGTCTTCTGATAACATATCCTGTCACTGCTGCCTTGCTAGAAGCTTCTAGGGCATCAAATCCACAGTGCAAGGAGTGCTTTTCCACCTGAGATGAAGAGTGCAGTAATTCTCTCTTTATTATTGACAAAATCTGGTAAAGCAGAAATTTTCTGTTTCAAAACTTCCAAAGTGTGCTGTTTATGTTTTAACATATGGGACTGACAGTTGAGAGCCCTTGCAGTTAAAGTTGCAGAGGTACATACTTTTTTTACCCCATCTGTCCAGGGCCATGGATTCTATCTGGGGGAGTAGGATTCTTTGCAGAGGTGGCCTTAACTCCCTTAAGTCCCTGAATAATCACCTCTGGATCTGTTATAGGATTTCTGTAGAGGAATTTATGTGAGTCATGTACCCTGTAGTACCTGTCAGGTTTTTTGGGGGCAGGTGGAAGGGTGTCAGGGGTAAGGCTGAATTCTTGCTAAACATCATCTACCACCTCCAAGATGGGTGGGATGGCCAGCGGCCTGTGCTGGGGTAGGTCCAGAAACTCCCTTAGTCTTTTCTTGGACTGAGGGAAATCTGTAGATTCCCATTGGAAGTGTTGCCTGAGGGTGTGGAGGGTTTCTCCAAGGGAAAAGTCCTCTGGAGGTGATGCAGAAGGAATAGATTCTTCTGCATCTGAGTCTTCATAGGCAGTAAGAGGATTTTCCTCTTCAAAAACAGAGTCAGATCCCTCCGAGTCTAAATCCAATTGGATGTCTGGAGAAAGTTCCCTTCACCTTTTGGCTGGAGTGGCCTGATTACCCCGGATGAAAGTGATGAGATCCACCGCCACTTTAAGCATTCTCGTTTGAGGAGTGGGAGGAGTAGTGGAATGGAGACTTTTTGCTGTTTTCTTTGGAGTAGCTCTAAGTCTGGCCTGAAGAGTATCCCACGGTGCTGTCAGTGTGTTAGTCAGAAGAGAGGGCGAAGGCCTTGAAGTGGATTCCAAAGTGCGAGCAGTATCCTCGGAACCCGGTGCCTGCTTAGCAGCTCCGGACCAAACCGAGGCAGAGACAACCGAAGGCTCATTAGATGATGCAGTCATCTGCAGCATACAGGACTCTGAAAGGGTCTCAGTAGAGGCCTGCAAAGTAATCAAGTCAGGCATCAGGGGCTACAAAAGCACCTCACTGAATTCCGAAGAACTGACAACCCTTTTAACGGTGGTGTCATCAGAAGGGTTGGCCTTATGCTGTCTGTCTATCCTTATCTTTACATTTTTTTTAGAAGATCTGTGGTTTGCTGACTGATGGAACCCATATCGGTAATCGGAGATGGAAGACGAAAATAACTGGCTACAAACAGAGCTCTATGACAAATAGTTCTAGCATTAAAGAGGGCACAGAACTGACAACGGGATATGTTGTGATCTGGGCCTAAGCAAGTGACACAGTAAGAATGGAAGTCTCGGTGTGGTATTTACTTTCATAGCTGAGGCAGTTATTGACTTTTTCAGACATCGGTTAGTGCAAGAAAAAGGAAGGATCCCCAATGGGGTATTTAGCTTTAGACGTTTTCAGCTGAAGTTCGAAATCTGGAAAAAGCCAACCGGCACTGTTGCGAATTGCTTCTGTTATGGGCTCCATGGCAAGAAAGACTGGGGTAATGGTGTCACCTGCTCTCCTTTACAGCTCGGATGACCTGACGTCACCCAGCAAGCGACAGCAGCTGATGCACAAAACCATGACTCTGGTATTTGGACTGACTGAGGGCTACCATAGCATGGATAACCCCAATGGTTAGGACAGCAGCAGTGAAACATGAAGAACATCATGATTTTAGAAGTTTTTTATCCAGTTCAATTATATGTCTGATTATCCAAACTACCCTAGGTCCCAATTAGTGCAGATAATCGATTCTCTAATGTAACTTCTTATTTTGAAATGATAGCATTGTAGACTGAGATTATCTATTGGGACAGGATACAGTTCAATGCCCCCCAGACAGCAGGATGTTAATTTTCAGTGTTATACATTTTTTGTACAAAATAGTGTATTAGTTTCTCTTTTAATAAAAAATATTTTTGCAATAATGTTTAGACTGGAAATGATTACTGACTATTGGTAAATATGCTGGATTCTTGTGATATGTAATTTTTGGTCAAAATTAGTATGGAAGCAGTTATGAAGCGAGGTTATTTTTCTGGGCTATAAGGGGATACAGTAGCTGGTTAGAAATGAAAATGCTATTAAGTCCATTTGTGCAAGCAATCTTACCATAACATTAGATGTTCAACTAGATCACTACTACAGTAGCCTTAGCTAAATGAGTTATATCCTGCCCAGGATATAACAGCTTTCCAGTTTCCAGAACTTAATGGCACCTTCCATATAGACCACTGACAGGTCGAGAAGAGCTAGAGAAAATCAGCAGTCTAGGTGCCACCCCCTTCACAGCTTTCTTGCCAACTAAGAGTGAAGCTAGACTCCTGAAAGAGGTAAATGCTAAGTAAATAATCATCAATACCCTCACCCTGGCAACAAAAATTACACAAAAATAAGGGGAAATGGAATGGATATTGTAGCAGTGATCTAATTAAACATCTACTGATATAAATACTGTTATGATAAGTTTGCATACATAGCTGTACGATGTTCACTATTGGATCACAGTGCAGCAGCCTTACCTATATGGGTAGACTACAGTCTACAAAGTTTGGGAGTTGGCAGGATTAGGTCTAGGAGCCCCTGGGAAAGGGTCCTAGCAAAGCCTGTTCTAGATCTGGAAAAGGAGTATAGTTTGAAGTGTTCTGTAAACATATGTACAGAGAACCAAGTTGCGGCTTGTAGAACACTTCTACAGGCCACCCCTTTCCAAAAAAAAAAAAAAAAAACACTGAAGAAGCCAAGACCCTGGCAGAATGTTCTGGATCCCAGCAGCAGATGTATTCAAAATTTCAGTTTAACATCCTCAGGCAAATTTTGAGAAAGTAGCTATGCAAACCTTCCCATAACATATCCAGTAGCTGGTTTTTCTCTGAAAGAAGCATCTGTTGAATCTTAAACACATTTCAAAGACTTGTGTAAGTAAAATTACCATAACAGTAGATGCTTGAATGATTACTGTTGCAGTAACCAAAGCTATATGGATTATACCCTGCTTAGGATACAACAGCTGGCTACCTTCAAAGCTTCCAGACACCTTCCACACACTCAATCCATTAGTCAAGTCAAGCTGGGCTGACTAAAAGTTAGGAATGGGTGCCAAGAACTTCAGAGGTTTCACGTCAACAGAGAGAGAAAGACAAAAACTCTTGGAAGGACAATGCTAGGAAAATAAACAAATTTCCACTCCCTGGCATACAAGAAACTTACAAAAATAAGGAGGATGAGAGTGGCTACTGCAGCATTAATCATTGAGCATATACTGTTCTGGTAAGTTTACTTATGCAACTGTACTATGTTCTGGCTAAGGATGACTGCTGCAGTAGCCTCAGTGACATGGGCACATTACTATACCTTAGCAAGACTAGGAGGAGAAGGAAGGATCAGTGCCCTTGAGCACCTGGAGAATGGTCTCAGCAAAGCCTCTCCTAGTCCTGGAGAAGGAATCTAGTTTATACTGATTTGTAAAAGTATGCACAGAGGACCAAGTTGCTGCTTCTAGAATATTTCAAGAATCTAACCTTATCCAAAAAGCCACATACAAAAGCAAGGACCTAGTAGGATGGGATGATGGCCTATTGGTTAAGGTGTTTTCCTTGCAAACACAAGGTACAGGGTTTGACTCTCACAGGGGATAACTGGCTAGGCTTAAAATGGCTCGGAAGAGCAGTTAGCCTAGTACTAACCTATGAACCTATGTTCTATTATATTGTGGAGCTTTTCTCCCCGGGCTTCCATTGAAAATGGGTTCACTTGGCCCAGTGGACTTTCCCAGTAAACAAATGGCAATAAATAAATAAATACATAATAATAGAAGGAGCCATAACTCTGCCTAGAATGGCTTTGTTGTAGTGGGTGTAACAAATAGCAGGATACAACCATTTGGAAATGACTGTTTTGATACTGGTTATCCTTTTTTCTTATCTTCATGAGAAATGAACTAATCAGAAATTCTGAGAGATTTTGTTTTACAAAATAGAACCAGAGTTGCCTGTGGACATCCGAGGTACTGCGTGTATCCTTGCTCCCTCATTTTAAGGTTCTGGAAAGAAGACAGAGAGATTGATTGCTTGCTTAGGGTAAACTCAGGCACCCCTTTAGGCATAAATGAAGGAATAGTTCTTAAAGAACCTCTGTCTTTGTGGAAAAAAAGATATGGTTGACCTACCATAGTAGCTTGCAATTCCGTCTTCTTGCGGAGGTTAGAGCCATAAGTAAGATTGTTTTCCACGTCAAGAACCTGAAGTCAGCCTGATGGGTCAATTCAAATGGAGCAATAATAAGTTTTTCTAACATACAGTTACGGTCCCAAGGAGGAGACGCCTGTTTTCTAGGAGACCTTGTATGCAACACCACTGTCAAAAGCATTTTCACATGAGATTGCATTGAAAAGGGGGGATATACTGGCAGACATGCTAAAGGGATTGACAAATGAACCCTGACTGAAGAGTAAACAGGCAGTAACTCACACAAACACTGTAGAACCAAAGATACACTAGTCCTGAATGTGCGCTGGTTCTTTTCTTGTCACCAACTAGAAAACCTTTTCCATTGGTTAATATATTCTTTTCTACTAGCAGATTTTCTTATTTCCATTAATACCAGTTGCACATCCTCAGAAAAAAAAGTGCCTAAAATGTATTAAAACTCTATCATCCAGTCAGATAAAGGAGTTTGGGGCAAAAATGTATCAAACACCACTGATCTTGTGTGAGTAATTCCAGTCTGTGAGGAAGCTTGCAGTAATTACCCCTGGCCATTTCCAAAAGAAGAGAGAACTACTGTTTCCTAGGTGGGAAGTGAGCCATAACAATGATCTCTGGGGAGTCATTCAAATCTTCAGTATTACCAAGAATATTAATGAAAAGGGTGGAAAAACATACACAAATATTTCTGTCCTAGGAAAAGAAACAGCATTTGTCTTCCAGGCCTTCTTGCATGGTGTGCTAGAGCAGAATTTTACTAACTGACTGTTTAGAGTAGAGGCAAAAAGATCTATTTGAGGTGTTTCCAACAGATGAAAAAAAAATATGGAAGACTTCAAATTTAGTTTCCATTTATGAGGATCTGTCCAGATCCTGCTCAATTTGCTGACATACAAGTTTGCTCTGACAGTATGCAAAATGCCTGCAGAATGACACTGTACTGAAAAGCTATATCCCAGGCTACCATGGATACTGTGCTTAGACAGTAAGATCATAGACAGTAGGATCTGGTTCCCCCTTTGCTTGTTTATGTACCACATCACTTGCTGTCTGTAAACATTTGTAGAGGTCTTGGAGACGACAAATGATAGAGAGTGTTCACAGCATTTATAAAAGTTAACATCTCCTTTACTTATTTTTGTTCGTCCTTCCTGTTCCAAAGACCCTCCATTTTTATTCCCAATGACACTGCTCCCCAAGCAAAGTCTGAGGTGTCTGTTGTGATGGACTGTGCTGGAGCAACAAGGTGGAGAATGAGAGTCCTGGATTCTGAGAAATGTATTGCCTCTACCACATAATCTCACTTTTCATAAAATCCTAAAACTGTAATGTGAGAAGTCAAGGGATGTTGATGCTGGGACCACAGAGAGTTCAGGTACCACTAGATCTTTCTCAAATGGAGATTTGCAATAAGCATACTGCATATTAGTGATGACATGAGACCCAGAATCTTGAGAAATGCCCTTGCTATGACAAAAATCTGACTGGAAAAGCTCAGGGATAGTTCTTAATACAGACCTACTTTTTTTTCCTGTGGAAGAAAAGCTGTTTGAGCTGAGGTGACCAAGAGTTATCCCAGGAAAACAATTCTGTGAGAATGAGTCAGAAAAGACTTCTGTACAGACTAGGATTGTCAGAGAAAATTCAAGAGATACCTTACCCAAGCACGAGATTCCTGACACTTTGAAAAAGTTTCTGCAAAACTGATAATGTGATTTAGAGACAGAAAGCATACAGAAACATCTGAAATTTGGATATATAGGAATGTAATAGTATGCGTCTTTTAAATCGAAATTAACTAGGACACGCAAATGGGGAAACGGGATCAACAAGTTTTTAAGTGAAAACATTTTTAACTTCGGCATGATCACAAACTGATTCAGAAAAGATAGGAAAGGTCAAGAAATGGCCTTATTTCTTTGTCACCTGAAACATCCCTGAATAAAACCTTCTACTATGGAAGACATATAGCTTTTATCTTCCACTGGGTGAGCATATACTGGATGACAGGAGGAAGAAGAAGAGTTTGGTCTGGTGGGTGAGTAGGAATTCCTCCCCAAAACTGGGGTGAGGCTCTGATTGCCATTTGTACTCTTGAAGGGTTACACTCAGAACCCATTTGATTAGTTACACTCTGAACCCATCTGTCTGAAACAATCTGTTGCCAAAAAAATGAGACTTTCTGGAAAGATTAAAGGACTGGCATGGCAGGAGGGGTAATGGAAGTCCCTCAAATAATCATTCAGACTTATTAGATTGACCCTTATTCTGGGGAATTCCTGCTTTCTTTTTGGATCCTGCCTAACACTGCTTTTTAAACATATGCTTACCAGCAGATTGCTGGGACTGTTTAATCTGCTTTTAATGACAGTTGTAGAGGAAGTGTTGAATCTCTTGGTAAACTTGAAAAAAGGAAGGCTGAAAAATCTGTGAGAGCCTTTGAATCAGCTTCCCTCTCTCATCACACATTTTAATGCCCAATGCAGCAGAAGGTCAAAAAATGTACAGTTGTGTAAGAACTTACCATAAAACAGTAGATATCCCACTGAGCACTGCTGTCATATTCCTCACATATGGGCTGTCAGAGTTGATGTCTGGCTGGGGCACTAAAGCTTTACCTTCCCTAGGTCATATGTCTGTCACATGACCCCATCTTGTATGCAGTGGGGTATACAGATGGACATACGAACATGGATCATCAGGCTGTCTCCAAGCCAGTGGCCTGAAGACTACTGAGAGAGGAGACTGGTCAGTTTGGAGGAGTGTAGCTCCACTAGGTAAGAAAACTCCCCAGTACCCATGTAACAGAGCAGCGATTAAAACAAAGGTGGGGGAATGGAATATGAAAGTTGAAGTGATGTACAGAAGAGAGGCTGGAATACTGCAACAGTGATGAGTAGGACATCTACTGTTATGGTCAGTTCTTATACAACTGTATTATGTCCTGACTAAAATCACTGTTATAGTTTTCCTGACACATGGATGATTCCCACAGTTGAAGAAGGAAAGAAAGGTGGTTGTCTATGGAGTAAAAGTTGTCCACCAGTCCAGGCAGAACTGACTGACCAAAGGCTCCTCTGGGCCTGGACAAATCATCAATTTTGTAGTGTTTGGTAAAGATGTGTATAGAGGGCAAGTAGCAGCCTCTAAGATAGACCTGGACTCTATTTCTTTATGAAATAGTTTCATAGTTTCATAGTTTCATAGTACAGTACTAGGCTATCTGCCCTGGGGCATTTGTAAGCCGAGCCATAGTGATGTGGCTTTTGCCACCCCATGAAATGGTACAAAAATGTACAGAATAAATCTAGAATACTGTGCCTCTGTCTAGTAGTGACACAATGAAGGTCCCCTTATATAATAGAATTAGTTTACTGTGCCCCTGTCTAGCAGTGACACAGATGTGACCCCTGGGGTAAACGTACGATCTCCCATCCACTCATCAAGATTTCTCTTGAAGAGAGTCAGTGAGGGGCTCTGCCTAATACGAACTGGGATCCTGTTCCAAAGCATGGGAAGCCTCTGGGTTATGAATCTATTCCTCCAGCATGTCCTATTCATACTTGTGCCAAGGTTTAAGTCTTTAGCTCTCGTGGTCCTGATGGATTTGGATTTTTTGAGGTGGAGCATGTCCATCAGATCCTGATTGGACATGGCCTTGTACGTCAGGCAGAGATCACCTCTGAGAAGGCGGTATGCTACTGAATAGAGCTGAAGTTTCTTTAGTCTGGCAGAATAAGACATATGTTGGAGACCCTTGATCCTTTTGGTGAGGTACTTTTGTGGTCTCTCCAGCTGTTGCAAGTGCCGGGTGAGGTACATACCAAATGGGGCATTGTACTCAATCATGGGTCTGATGAGGGAGGAATATAGGGGTACAATGACATCCTTGGATCTGGATGTGAATCCCTTCATGATGAGGTGTGCAAGGTAGAATGTTTTTCTAACCACTTTGGCGACGTGGGTGTCAAATGAGAGGTCACCGTCTACTTGGGTCCCTAGGTCTCTGATTACTTTTTCCGTACTCAGTGGGTTGCTGTCTATGTGATAATTTGTGGGTACTTTGTTTTTTCCAAAAGGGATGACTATACATTTTTTGGCATTTAGTTTAAGGCTGGGACTATGGCACCAGTTGTCCGTTTCAGTGAGGCTTTTTTGTAGGATGTGTGTGTCTGCTGGTGTATCGACTATGGCGCCTAGTTTGCAGTCATCTGCGAACTTTGTCAGCCACAGCCCTCCCATGTTTGCTTTAACATCTGAGAAATAAATGCCGAACAAGAGGGGTCCCAGGACAGATCCTTGTGGGACACCACTTGTGACTGGCTTTGAGTCTGACATTGCTCCAGCGATTTTAACTTTATGGGTTCTGTCCTTTAGCCAGTTTGCAACCCATCTAGTGACATAAGGGTTTACTTTTAAGCTGTTTAGCTTATCTATGATGCCTGAGTGGGGTATTGTGTCGAAGGCCTTAGCCAAGTCCAGGTATGCTGTATGGGCTGCTTTGCCCTCATCAATGGCTCTAGTGACTGTTTCAAAAAAGTCAACCAGGTTTAAAAGGCAGGATCTGCCCTTTACAAAGCCGAACTGGGTGGGGTCAAGTGTCTGTAGGTCCCCTATGTCTCTGTTTATGAGTTCCATAATGATTCTTTCCCTAGCTTTGCAGACCAGGCTAGTTAAGCTTATGGGGCGGTAGTTTCCAGGGTCTGTAGAGGCACCCCCCTTGTGGAGTGGGACCACTGTTGCTGTACGCCAGTGTTCAGGTACATATCCTGAAGTAAGGCTAAGGTTAAATAGCATTTTTATGTGTGGGTTTAGCTCCTCTTGGAGTTCACGTAACACGCACCCCGGGATACCGTCAGGTCCCATTGATGCTGTGTTTTTTGTTTTGTTTAGGGCGGTTCTCACTTGGACATCTGAGATGACAGGGAGATTACATTCAGCTGGGATAAGTATTTCTTCTATTGGGGTGAAGGAGGCGAGAAATTTGCACTGAACCTGTCAGCCAGAATGTTAGCAATATCTGTGGGTTCAGTGTATTTTTTGTTGTTGTGAACCAACTCTGAGCATATCTGAGGGTTTCCGCCCAGGTTTCTAACATAGCTGAAGAAGGCTTTGTGGTTATCTTTAGTGTCCTTAGCGATTTTTCTCTCAAAGTTTGCCTTAGATGTTTTTATGAGAGAACGTAGTTTTCTGCTAATGTTGATCAGAGATGTCTTCCCTTCATGGGATTTCGCTCTGACATGCAGTAGCTTCCTTCTTTTGTTATACAATTTGTTTATGGCTGAGGTCCACCAGACAGGACACTTACATTTGGTGGAGAGGGACTTGGATTTGTTTGGGATTTGGAATGATCCATGCATTCTTGGAGATGTCCATAGAAAGCATTTGTGAAGGATTCGGCATTGTGGGATGTGGTATCCACTGGCACAGTGGGCTTAAAGGATACCATCTCAGTCTTAAGAAGAGTGAAGTCTGCTTTTGAGAAGTTTTTCACTGTGGTCTTTTGTGCTGGGGGTGGAGGTGGGATATGTATATCCAGGGTGATTAGTTTGTGGTCAGATCTCACTAGTGAGGGGTATACTTCCGGTGTGGAGCATTTTGTCCCCATGTTCGTGATGATCAGGTCTAGTATATTATCTCCCCTAGTGGGAGAGGTGACTAGTTGTTCCAGTGCATTTGAATTTATGAATTCTAGGAACCTTTGGGCTAGGGTATTAGGGCTAGAATAATGTACCCAATCTATGTTTGGGTAGTTGAAGTCTCCCAGTATGATTGTATTTTGTGATACATTCATATCCTCCAATGTCTTCAGGAAGGCTGAGTTGGGTTCTTGAGATTGGGAGGGTGGTCTGTAACATGCTACCAGTTGTATAGCAGTTTTGCCTATGGTTAGTTGCACCTGTATGGTCTCTGATGCTTCATGTGTTGCAACTAACCTGGAGGTGTGGGTGTCCTTTATGAATATGGACACTCCCCCTCCCTTTGTGGTTCGGCCCGGGTTTTGGGGCCGAAAAGCATGATACGAGGTATAGCCTGGTAGCGCTGGGGTGCTCTCAGGAGCCTTGAACCAGGTTTCAGTTACTGCACAGACGTCGATGTTCTCCATGCTGAGGAGTGCATCAAGTGCCTGCATCTTGAGATTTAGACTTCTGGCGTTGAGCAGCATTACCCTTAGTTTTTTTCCATTTTTATTTTCTAAGGAGGTGGGTTTATCTTTTGAGCCTTGCCTAAAAAAGGCACTATGGGGGTGGCAAGAGCCTTAGCCAATATCCGGAAGCCCAGTGGTGACAGGTGTAAGCCATCCCTTGCGAAGCAGCGTGGCTTGTCCAACATATCATCCCAGGCAGACAGACATTGGATCCCCTTAGAATGACACCAGTACTTGAGCCAATTGTTAAAGCTGATCATCTTGTCTTTGTATTGCTCAGGGTCAGGGTCATACCAGCCTGGGCTACATAATCGGAGAGCTCCTCTATGTCTCTTTTCATGTAGTCCAGGGAGGTATGTCTCAGGTCATTCACACCAGCATGGACAATGACGGAGTCATATTTGTACTTGCTTTGGAGTGACCTGAGTGCGTGTGTTATGTGGCGGATCCAGCTCCCGATAGACAGCTCACAGTCACCTTCTCCTTGTTCAGCCTGGTCAGTGGGACATCAGTGTGTCTGACTATGGAGTCACCTATTACTAGTGTATCAGGCAAGGTGTTTGGCCTTAAGGGCTGCGATTGGTCGACACACTGATTTATTGAAGTATGTGATGCATGTGTTTTGTTTTGAGGTGGTGGATTTTTGGATGTCTGCTTTGGGAGTCTCTGTTGTTTTGGTAAGTTTTTTATTAGAGCCTCCGAGTATGTCTTTGTGTTTTTATGTGTTTGGTTTGCAGTTGTGGTAGGTCTATGTGGGACTGGGATTGTTGTGTGTGTGTGTTGCCATCTCCTCCTGTCTGGTCATGCCAGCCCTGAGTTGAGAGAGTTTAGCCTCCAGTTTGGCTATATAGTTGCATCTCTCACATGTATTTGTGTTTGTTGGGAGGAGGAGAGGGTTGTCTGTGTACATGAGACAATTGTAGCATTGTCTCAAGATGCCCAGATTGACCAGCTGAACTGGAGACGACGCCAGTAATCTACCACCCAACATGCTAGAACAGTATAAGGGAGTGGTATATCTTTAAGGGAAGTGGGTATTCACAGGGGTGGTAAGTAGATGTAGTGCTTTACTTAGTACGAGAGTGCTTACTTAGTAGAGAAGTATTGAGAACAAGTGCTAGGCTTATAATACAGTGAGTAGTCTGGTTATACTAAGAGTAGAGCTTCCTTAAGGGAAAATTTGAAGAGCAGACTTGGCGGAGCCAGAAAAAGTTTAACCTTGTTTAACCAGCGCTGCGCTATGCGCACGACCACACAAAGCCGTGCAAATGCGGATTTTAAACAGTGAACTACAAAAGAGCTAGAAATGGTCCCAAACAACCAATTACTACAGCTTCTTGTGCTGAGGTCACTTCCCCCAAGGACAGGTAGGCTGCTCAAGGCTCCCCACTCCCACTGGTGAGCAAAGAAACTTCCTTCTATCCAAGTAAGGTAATGGACAACACAGGAACTACACCACAGCCCAGAGTACAGCAATGCCTGTAAACTGGTCTAAACTAGTCGAGGAAGGCAGGAAAACAAGAATTATTTTTTTGTTTTTTTGGTAGAAACACACAGAAAATGCAGAAACAGTGATAAATTAGTTACACAGGCTAGCACACTTTAGTGGGCAGCCTCCACAGTTAAATTAAACAAACAAACAAGCAAACTTTCGATCAAATTCGACTAAAATGTAACTTTAAGTGCAGATTTTAAAATAATGCAACAATCAGTTAAAAAACAGTTCAGGCTAGTTCAAGGTAAGCTACAGAAGCTATTTCAAGTGAAAAAAAGCAAAGATACTTAAATCCAGAAGGTAGTTGCTTTTCTGAGTTCCCTGCTGCTAGGACTACTCTGTAAACCCACGTGGAGCTTGTCTGAGCAGTATAGCCAGAAAAAAACGCCCAGAGGCGGATTTTAAACAGTGAACTACAAAAGAGCTAGAAATGGTCCCAAACAACCAATTACTACAGCTTATTGTGTTGAGGTCACTTCCCCCAAGGACAGGTAGGCTGCTCAAGGCTCCCCACTCCCACTGGTGAGCAAAGAAACTTCCTTCTATCCAAGTAAGGTAATGGACAACACAGGAACTACACCACAGCCCAGAGTACAGCAATGCCTGTAAACTGGTCTAATCTAGTCGAGGAAGGCGGGAAAACAAGGATTATTTTTTTGTTTTTTTGGTAGAAACACACAGAAAATGCAGAAACAGTGATAAATTAGTTACACAGGCTAGCACACTTTAGTGGGCAGCCTCCACAGTTAAATTAAACAAACAAACAAGCAAACTTTCGATCAAATTCGACTAAAATGTAACTTTAAGTGCAGATTTTAAAATAATGCATCAATCAGTTAAAAAACAGTTCAGGCTAGTTCAAGGTAAGCTACAGAAGCTATTTCAAGTGAAAAAATAGCAAAGATACTTAAATCCAGAAGGTAGTCGCTTTTCTGAGTTCCCTGCTGCTAGGACCACTCTGTAAACCCACGAGGAGCTTGTCTGAGCAGTATGCTAATGCTCCTGAAGACGCCACTGCCCAACTAGAATGTGCTTTAGGGTGGGAAGGCAAGATCTTACCATACTGTGAGTAGCAGAAAGAGACAGCCTTCGAAATCCGAGCTGCAATACTTTGTTTGGAGACTGAGTGGCCCAGCTGAGGCCTCATAAGTGATACAAAAAACTGGTCAGTCTTTCTGAAGGATATAATTTTGTCCAAATAAAATTTGAGTTGCCTGTGAAGGTCCAGAGAATGTAAAATCCTTTCCTCCTTGTTTTTCGGATTGGGAAAGAAAGTGGGAAGATTAATAGCCTGACTGAGGGACAGCCTATTCACTGTCTTAGGCATGAAGGATGGATTAGCCCTGAAAATCACCCTGTCCTTGTGAATGATAAGAAATGGGGAATGGCTACTAGAGTTTGTAACTCAGGAACTCTTCTAGCAGAGAAGGACAGTTTTCCAAGTACACCATTTTAGAGAAGCAGAAGATGCTGCTTCAAAAGGAGGCAGTGCAAGCTTTTCTAGCAAAAATTAAGATCACAAGGGAAGAACAGGTTTCCTTGGTCAGCCAAGATGCAGGACTACCCTAAGGAAAAGCTTGACCTCTGCTGTAACCATAATTGGAGATCTAAAAGAGAGACAGCTATTGCTAGCTGACAGCTGTGCTTTTATAGAAAAGTAGGCCGAACCTGATTAAAGTAGTCTGCAGAGATACTGCAGTATAGCAGGAACTTATGATAAGAGTAGGTCCTGTCTATGTTTACAGCACCAGTAGACAAACCCTTTCCATTTTAACTATGTAAGATTTTCTAGTAGTGGGTCTCTTGGCTTCTTGTAGGACTTGAACAACCTCTTCAGAGAAAAGTTGTTAGTGAGGAATTCAAATATTATCATCCATAGGGTCAAGATGAGAGATGGAAGATTTGGGTGGAGCAGCAATCCTTTTTGCTGAGTTATCTGTTCTGGTTTTAGAGAAATTCTCCTGTAATTTCCCTTTATCAGGTGAAATAGCAGGGGAGACCAATTGTGCTTTGGCCAAAATGGTGCCAATAAAATGAGTTTGCGGGCTTCTTTCTGTACTTTCAGAGGAGGAAGGGCATACAGGAACTTTCCTGTCCACTGGAAGGAAAAGGCAGATGTCTTTCAGGCTGTGAGACAACGGTTCCTGGTGCAAACCTGTGAGAGCTGATGATTGATTGGTGACACAAAGAGGGCTATCTGAAGAGTGCCCTACTAAAGGGTTAATGTCTGGTAAACATCTCTATTCAAAGTCCATTCATGAGGATCTTCCAGGAAGTAGCTTAAGGAGTATGCTAGCACATTGTCATGAGAAGGGTTGCATGTGGCTGTGAGTGTGATGTTCATTTGGGTTGCCATGTTCCATGCCTCCGGTGCTAACCAGCACAGCTGTCAAGACCTTGTGTTTCCCTGTTTGTTTTTGTACCACATGACTGTGGTGTTGTCTGTGTACTCTAGGAGTGTCTCAGGTTTCCAGAGGCAGGCAAAGATCTGAAAAGCTTGCAGAAGAGCTCTGATTTCCTTCAAATTGACATATTTCTTCAGGATATGAGGTTTCCATTTCCCCTGCACTCGGTGTGATCCTCTTCATGTTTCCCAACTCTCATCTGAGGTGTCTGTGTGAACCTGCTGGAGAGGAGGAGGTGGTGTGAATGGCAGTCCTGTGCTGAGGATAACATGACCCTTCCACTAAAGTAGCTCCTTTTTGAGATGGGGTGGGGTCAGGGTGTCCAAGACGTGACAGTGCTGGGACCACACAGACTTCAGGTACCATTAGATTTTCCTCATAAGTAGTCTGGCCAGGGGGAGCGTATGGATGGTGGCTGCTATGAATCCCAAAGTCCTTAGCATACCCCATGATGAACAATGGGTTGCAGCAGAGAGATTTTGGGAAAAAAGCTGGGCAGACTGTGAACTTTCTACTCAGGGAGGAAGGCATCCATTTGTGTCCATTCTGCAGCCCATTAAAACCTGATCTTGTGTAGGGACCACGTGGGATTTTTTGTAGTTCATAATGAAACCCAGACCTGTCAGAAGTTGAAGAGTGAAGTGCAGATGCTGAAGAAGAATTTCTGGAGAGACAGCCTGAAAGTACAGTTTTGTACCTACCATAAATGTAGATGTTTGAGTGCTAATACAGCTGCAGTCATAACAGATCGGTTATCCTGCCGTCAGGCGGGTCCTCGGTCGGCCGAATTCCAAAGTCTAGGTCCGGCATCGGTTGTCGTTGCTTCTTCCCTGACGTCAGTGCGGCAGGGGTATAAAAGAACCAGCCGACGCCATTTTCTTCAGTTTTTCTTGCCCCAGATGTCAGGTGCCCCCAGAAGGAAGGCAAAACATAAACTTATGTAATAATGCAATGTAATATATTCAAAAAAAACAGTAGTTTGCAAGCAAATACACCATAAAAGAATACCCCAATCAGGTTGTATGAGGAGGTGTTTGTCATAAGGCCTGTCCCAAGAGGGGATGGAGGGAGGGAAACCTGGACTGCAGCTGTATTAGCACTTGAACATCTGCATTTATGGTAGGTACAAAACTGTACTATGTTCATCATGCATACAGCTGCAGTCATAACAGATGGGTAGAATCCCAAAGCTAAGTAAGGGTGGCAGGCACTAAGTGGAACCAGGAGGGGCTAGGATGCCCTGCAGGACTGCTGTGGCAAAGCCCGCTCTAGATTTAGAGTAAAGTGGAAGGTGATAGTGCTTGGAGAAAGTGTGCACAGAACTCCAAGTGGCTGCTTCCAAAATGTCCTTGGTAGGAACCCCCCTGAGGAAAGCTGCAGAGGTAGCTGTGGCCCTTGTGGAATGAGATCTGATGCTTGTAGGTACAGTTTTTCCATGAAATGAGTAACAAAAGCGTATGCAGTGGGCTATCCATTTTGAGATTGTTTGGAGATAGCCTTTCCTTGAGCACCTGTAGCATAGGACACAAAGAGTTGATCTGATTTTCTGAATGGCTTTGTCCTGTCCAAATAATAACAAAGTTGTCTGTGAATGTCCAAGGAATGTAGTAGTCTTTCCCCTTTGTTTTGTGGGTAAGGATAAAAGGTAGGTAAGTGGATAGTCTGATTCAAGGCTACACTGGATACTACCTTTGGCATAAAGGAAGGGTTGGTTCATAAGGAAACTCTGTCCTGATGGAAAATGATGAAAGGTTGCACAGCCATGAGGGCCTGTAGTTACGAAACCCTGCATGCTGAGGTGATAGCCAGAAGGAAGGCTGTTTTCCATGACAAATATTGCAGTTCTGTTGAAGCAGCTGGCTCAAATGGAGGCAGGGTCAGTTTTTCTAAAATGAAGTTGAGGTCCCAAGCAGGTACTGGTGGTTTCCTTGAAGAGAGGATGAGAGAATAAAGGAGGATCAGTGTTGTATTGTGCAGAAAGGGCTGAAGCATGGATCTTGATGGAGGAGAAGGAAAGTCCACTGTTTAACATCTCAGCTAGGTACTGTAATATTTGAGGTAAATTTAGTACCCAAGGATTCTGGCCCTTTTTCTGATTCCAGGCACAAAACCGTTTCCATTTGGCGGAGTAGGCTTTTCTAGTAGAAGGTCTTCTGGCCTCCAAGATGACATCCTGCACCTCCTTGGAGAGGAGGGTCTGTTGGGAAATCAAGGAATCCTCCATGCGGCTAGATTGAGGGTTTTCAGCTGACTGTGAAGAGTTTTGAAGTTGTGCTGGGTCAACAGAAGAGGCACTAGAGGCAGGATCCATGGTGGGGAATGCGTCAGGCTCTTCAGGAGTGGATACCAGTGTTGTCTTGGCCAGTCTGGAGCAATGAGAATCATCTTTGGCCTCTCTGCTCTGGCTTTTAATAGAACTTTGGGCAGCAAAGGAAGAGGTGGAAAGGCATAGACTGTCAATGTTGTCCAATTGAAAGAAAGTGCATCCACTTTCCAGGCCTGTGGATGATAGGTCCTTGAGCAAAATTTTTTCAGTTGGTAATTTCTGTGGGTAGCAAAGAGATCTATGTCTGGCTGTCCCCATGCCTGAATTATCTTTTCGAAAACTTGAGGATGCAACTTCCATTCATGTGGATCTGTCATATTTCTGCTTAGGATGTCTGCCAGCGTGTTTTCCTTCCCTGGCAGGAATTGTGCTTGAAGTTGGATTTGCAATTCCAGAGCCGTGTTCCAAAGGGACATGGCTAGTCTGCACAGGGGGTATGAATGAGTTCCTCCCTGTTTGTTTATGTACCACATCACTGTGGTGTTGTCTGTCCTTATCAACAGCTGGCCTGGATGCAGTAGGTCTTTGAAGGCCATAATAGCATTTTGTACTGCTAGCATTTCCTTTTGATTGATGTGTAGGTGCTTCTCTTTTTGGGACCATTTGCCCTGAATACACTGATCTGTCATGTGCGCCCCCCAAGCGTAGTCCGAGGCGTCTGTTGTGATGATTTTATTTGCTTGAGGCATGCAGAAGGGGAGACCTATGTTTCTTTGGCATGCTTGAGCCCACCACAGAAATTCCTTTTGAAGACATGGAATGAGTGGTATAATTGTTTCCAAGCTGTGGCTGTGTTGAGACCATCAGTTTTTTAGGTACCACTGAAGTTTCCTCATATGCAGCTTTGCACATGGGATCAGCAGGATGCAAGATGCAATGAATCCCAGAGCCTGCAGGACTTTCCTTACAGTCAGCCTGGTGAAGGTTGCCATTTTTCTGAAGTATTGAGATAGTTGCCCTTGTTTCTCTGGCGTGAGGTAGGCCATCTGGGTGTTTGTATTCAAGCTGGCACCCAGGAAAATTATTACTTGAGAGGGTATTAGTTTTGATTTCTTTTTGTTGACTGTGTATCCCAGAAAGTTCAACAATTTTATTACAAACGCCAAGTGTTTTAGAAGTATGTGTTTGCTGTCCGCTTGGATCAGGCAGTCATCCAGATATGGGTATATTTGTATCCCGTGAAGTCTGCAGAAGGCAATTACTGATGCCAGGCATTTTGTAAACACTCTGGGCACAGTAGATAAGTGAAAGGACAATGCAGAGAATTGATAATGGGCTGAACCTGCAAGAAATCTGAGGTATCTTCTGCAATCTTGTCTTAGGTTCATAGGTTCATAGGTTCATACTAGGCTATCTGCCCGAGGGCATTTACAAGCCTAGCCCATAGTTTTGTGGCTTACGCCACCCCTTTAGTATGGGGAACTATACCCATTATTTTGCTGTGCCTCTGTCGAGCAGTGACACTGAGGTAATCCCTGGGGTATATCTGCGATCTCCCATCCATTGGTCAAGATTTCTCTTGAACAAGGCCAGCGAGGTGCTCTGCCTCACATATACCGGGATTTTATTCCACAGCATAGGGAGTCTTTGGGTGATGAATCTATCCCTCCAGCACGTCCTATTAATAGCCGTGTCGAGGTTTAAGTCTCCCGCCCTTGTGCCTCTGATGGATCTAGATTTTTTGAGGTGAAGCATATTCATCAAGTCTGGGTTTGACATGGCCTTGTATGTTAGGCAAAGGTCACCTCTGAGCAAGCGGTAAGCGACTGAATAGAGCTGGAGTTCTTTCAGTCGGGCAGCATAGGACAGATGTTTGAGACCCTTTATCCTTTTGGTGAGGAACTTTTGTGGCCTCTCCAGCTGCTGCAAGTGTCGGGTCAGATACATTCCGAATGGGGCATTGTACTCAATCATTGGTCTGATGAGTGATGAGTATAGGGGACTATGACCTCCCTTGATCTAGATGAGAATCCCTTCATGATAAGGTGGGCAGTGTAGAAGGTCTTCCTAACTACTTTAGCTACATGGGTGTCGAATGACAGACTACTGTCAACCTGGGTCCCCAGGTCCCTGATAACTTCTTCTGTGCTCAGTGGATTGCCACCTATTTGGTAGCTAGGGGTAACCTTGTTTTTCCCGAAGGGTATGACTATGCATTTTTTGGCATTTAACTTTAGGCCATGGCTCTGGCACCAGTTATCCGTTTCTGTGAGACCCTTCTGAAGGATATCTGTGTCAGATGTGTTTTCTACTATGGCCCAGTTTGCAGTCATCTGCAAACTTTGTCAGCCATAACCCTCCTGTGTTTGCTTGTACTTGGAAAAGTAGATGCCAAACAAGAGTGGGCCCAGGACTGAGCCCTGTGGTACACCACTTGTGACAGGCTTTGAGTCTGACATGGCGCCAGCAACTCTGACCCTGTGGGTTCTGTCACTCAGCCAGTTTGCAACCCATCTTGTGATGTATGGGTTAACATTTAAGCTGATGAGTTTTTCAATGATACCCGAGTGGGGTATTGTATCGAAGGCCTTCACCAGATCGAGGTAGGCTGTATGGACTGCCTTTCCTCATCAATGGCTTTGGTGACTGTTTCAAAAAGTCAACCAAGTTTAGAAGGCATGATCTGCCTTTGACAAAGCCAAACTGGGATGGATCCAAAGTCTGCAAATTCCCTATGTCTTTATTTATGAGGTCCATTATGATCCTCTCCATGGCTTTGCAGATAAGGCTTGTCAAGATAATGGGCGGTAATTTCCAGGGTCGGTGGAGGCACCGCCTTTGTGAAGTGGGACCACAGTTGCAGTGCGCCACTCCCTGGGTACGTATCCAGAGGTAAGACTATGATTAAACAGCTGTCCTAGCTGTGGGTTTAATTCCTCATTGAGTTCGTGGAGCACACAGCTGGGGACACCATCAGGTCCCATGGATGCTGTGTTTTTTGCTTTGGAGAGAGCAGTTCTCACTTGGGCGTTGGAGATGTTTGGGGGGCTGCAATCGCTTGGTATAGATATCTCTCCTTTTGGGGGGGAGGGGGGAGAGAAGTTTGCACTGAACCTGTCAGCCAGTATGTTGGCAATGTCTGTAGGATCAGTAATCTTCACATCATTTTGAACTAGTTCTGAGCATATCTGGGAGTTTCCTCCCTTTTTTCAGCTCGGTACTACACTGAGCGAAAGCGCTTGTCTTTAAGGGTGGTTTTTGTATTCAATAAAGGAATTATTTTTGAGCTACTGGTTCCGCTGGTGTCGCTTCTTGGCTACGTTCTTTGGTTTCAGGTTTTAGCTTGTTTTGGCCTCTATTTTCCTAGTCCCCAAGTATCACAGAGGTCCGTACACACATGTACACCAACCATCTGTCACATATGTTGACAGGACTATTGCATACCTGTAGTGAATTTATAACTGATGTCCAGAATAATATTTATCATATATATGAATGAATGAATGAAATAGTCAAATGTGAAGGGAAATACCAGTGGAACCCTACCCCCCTGTATTATGGAGTGGAATCACTCCCCACCCTATATTATGTATTGCAGACCTAATAATGTGGTCAGAGGTGCCCAAACACCTGCGTCTGTAAACACAGGTAGAATGTTAAAATCTGGACTAACTCTGTCCATGAGCTACCTCTGACATTTGAACAGGTACAGGGAAGTTCTAGTCATCAGTCGGACAAGCCTAAACCCAGACCAGCACATGAACACCCTGTCTGATAGGGACATGCAGGTATGCCTCCTTGAGGTCCAATGTTACCAGCCAAGATTCCTTGCCCAGCATGGGAAGAAGCTGCTGTAATGTGAGCATCTTGAATTTTGGTACGAGTAAATATGTGTTTAGGATGGATAGGTCCAAAATAGGTCTCCAATCTTTGTCCTTCCTTGGTACCAGGAATAGTCTGGAATAAAAACCTTGACCCTGTTCTTTTGCAGGTACCTCTTGAATAGCTTTCATGTCCATGAGAGCTGAAATTTGTTTTTGTGCCTCTGCCCTTTGATTTTGTGGCAGTTCTGGCATGCCTCTCATTTTTGGAAGGGTGTGAAAATGGAATCTGTAGCCTCTGTCTATAATGTCCAGGATCCATTTGTCTTTTGTGACAATATGCCAATTTTTTGAAAATAATGCCAGTTTTCCACCTAAAGGTGCTGCCATTAAAGCTATACTTGGCATGCAAAAGGGAAAGTCATTGTGTCTGCTTTCTGAATGACTGTGATCTATCTTCTCCACCTCTTGGTGTAGGTGCTTGCCATTGTCTGCCTCTAAATGATCCTTGAGATTGCCCTCTACCCCTCGGGCACCTGTATCTACCTCTTTGCGGTCTGTCCGTGGCTGGAAAGGACCAATTTTTTGAAGGCCAGTTTCTGCTGAAACGTGGAGGTTGTACCTGTAGGAAATCTTTCACTGTTTGCATTGATCTTGCCTTTTCCTCCATTTTCTTTAGTACCTCCTCAGCTTTAACACCAAACAATACATCTTTTTGAAGAGGTGCATCTAGTAATTTAGCTTTGACATGATCTGGTAAGGTTTGCTCTTTGAGCCAAGCATGTCTACGTATGACAGACCCTGTAACAGCAGCTCTACATGAGGCCTCTAAAGCATCAAAACCACATTGCAAGGTATGTTTACCCACTTGCTCTGCACTATGTAACAAATCCTGCAACTCCTTTAAATCTGGTTGCTCAGGTTGTGTCATTTTTCTTTTCAACTGAGATAACAAAAACTGTTGATACTTTAACATATGGAACTGACAGTTTAATGCCCTCATGGTTAAAGTGGCCGAGGTGTATACCTTTTCCCCCCACCTTTCTAAAGCTCTGGAATCTCTCTCTGAAGGTAATGTTTTTTTGGCAGTAGAGGCCTTAATTCCCTTGGGACCCTGTGAAATAGTTTCTGGGTCAGCAGCATGGCTTTTGTATAGGAATTGGTGTGAATCAGGAACCCAGTAATACCTGTGAGGTTTAACAGGAGCTGGAGGTAAAGAATCTGGGTTTAGGCTGGCTTCTGTGTTCACATCATCTAATATATCCAAGATAGGAGGGATAGCCAGAGGCCTGTGCTGGGGAAGCAAGAGAAAATCCCTGAGCCTTTTCTTGGAATCTGAGTAATCTTGGCCTTCCCAGTGAAAGTGTTCTCTCAAGGTATGTAAGGTTTCCCCAAAAGAATAGTCCTCAGTGGGGGAGACCGAGGGAATAGACTCCTCAGCATCAGAGTCTTCAAAAGGGGAATATGAATATTCCTGGTCCTCAGAATGTTCTGAGGTAATAGAGGCTTGGTCTGAGGAAGGGTAGACTTCCTCCAATCTGGGCCTTTTGTCCGAGGGGGGTTGAGAACCCCTGATAAGAGTAATCAAATCCTCAGCCATTTTGAGCATCTGTTTTTTAGGCATGGGGCCTTGAGAGGGGCTCTGTGGAGCTTGTCTTTTAGTTTTCATGGCTGATTTAGATTTTGTGAAAGCCTTAATGGAAAAAGAGGAAGGTCTGAAGACACCTTGAGAAGTGGCAGGCCTGTCTAAACTCTGAGTTTCCCCGCCAAGAGTGGCGTCGGTATCTGTAGTCGGAGTGGGGGCCTTGGAGCCTGCGACCTTGGGCACAGAAGACACTGCTAAAGAAGTGTCATCAGTACTCAGGGGCTGCGTAGGCGCCTCGCTGAGAACCGGAGCACTGGTAGCCGGCTTTAGCGTGGTGTCGGTAGAAGTCGCGGACCTCGTATGTCAGTCCTTATCTTTGCGTCTTTTACTCAAAACTGGAGTCGGAGTATCCGACGACATAATGTAATTAAATTTTTTTACCAAAATAGTGTTGGGCGAACTCCGCCCGATGCTTAATAGTGCGTTTGTTGAATTTTGCACAAAAACGGCAGGCCGAGACGTCGTGGTCTGGGCCTAAGCAAGGAATACAGAAGGAATGGAAATCCTTATGCGGTATTTGCTTCCCACATGAAATGCAATTATTAACTTTGTCTGACATCAGTCTGAGGCCAGAAAAGTTTCCCCAGTGGGGTACTTAGTTTTTCAAGAAGACTTCGGTTGAAATATTTTCGTAAATCTCAGGAGCTGGCCGACCGGCACTTGCAAATTGCTACTGCTTCGGGCACCGCGCGGCAAGAAAGACTGAAGAAAATGGCGTCGGCTGGTTCTTTTATACCCCTGCCGCACTGACGTCAGGGAAGAAGCGACGACAACCGACGCCGGACCTAGACTTTGGAATTCGGCCAACCGAGGACCCGCCTGACGGCAGGATAACCCATCTGCTATGACTGCAGCTGTATTCACGATGAACATCCAGTTGGTCGTCCAGGCTGGGGGAAATTAGGATTTCCTGAGTGCGACAGTAAGGTATTTCTGGAGCTAGATACTGTGAATACTCTTGGAGCTGAGGAAAGAACAAAAGACAGAGCAGTAAACTGAAAATGGGAGGAGCCAGAGGAAAACCTGAGGAATCTCTTGCAGGCATGATGAATGGGTATATGTAAGTAGGCATCCTTCAGCTCAAGTGACACTATGAAAGCTTGAGAGAGGTTGAAAGGCAAAAGTGTGTGAACAGAAACAAGTTTTAAAGATGGTACCATCAAGTAAGTATTTAGGATGGACAGATCTAGGATAGGTCTACACTGCCTTCTTTTATTGAGACTACACAAATCATAGACTAAACTTCTTTTCCCATGAAGTCCTTTGGGACTTGCTCAGTGGTGCCCTGATTCAAGATGTCTTGAATAATAGGCCCAGAAGGGATATTTGGTTTTGAAGAGGTTGCAGCATGCCTTTCAGAGGGGGAATATTTTCCCAAGACATGGCATTGAGCTTCCTAATCATAGACTACATTCAACTTACTACAGCCCACAAACTAATCTTTAAACCTACTGTATGCCCTGCTCCAACTAATATCTTGCCTTTCTACACACCGCTCAGACCCCTAAGATCAGCCCAACAAAATCTACTTTCTGTGCACAAACCTAAACAACCCCCTGGCCAATTTCCCTCTCCCACCCCTGCTAAGAATCACTACAAACTCTGAATACTTTAAATCCCTACTCTACTCCCACCTCTCCCAGAACTGGAAATGTAATTGTACCCTTCCTACCTAAATCCCTCTTATGTCTCCTAGACATGGTCTGCTTCAAACATTTCTACTTTCTGCTATTTCTACAGCTCCTCCCTCTACTTCCACTGTATATTGAATTTTTCTCCCCTGTGTGCTTACTATTTAAATACTGTACACAGTCTCCCATCACTTCTCTGTGCAAATGACTCTCCATGCAAATGGCTCTCTGAATTTGATTGTAAAAGTGATATTATTCACATATTTCATATGTATGTGTTCTTTTGCATTATTCTATGAATAACTTGTACAAATGTATGATTCTATGCTTGCTTGTTTTAATTTCTGCAATTGTTTTTATTATAGAGCTTTTCTCTCCGGGCCTCCACTGAAAATGGGCCTTTTGGGCCCAGTGGACCTCCCCGGTATCAAACTGGAAATAAATAAATAAATAAATTACCATCCTTGATAATGCAGAGGACCCACTTGACTGTGGTAATAGCTTCCCACCTGGCCAGGGGAGTGGCGATCTTTGAGAAAGAGGAGTAATGGGGCTGAGGGCAGGGGGGAGGGATACTGCACAGGTAGTCACAGAAGTTCGCTTCCCAAATGGAGACCTCCCCACTGGAGGCTCCCTATGGGATTTTCAGAGTATCTTTTGCTAGGGTTTTTCCTTTGTTTCCGAGTTGCCCTAGAAACCCTTTTAATATAAGAATGTTGATTTCAATGGATATTTCCTACAGTATCTAGGAATTGAGGAGAGTAGAATCTGTCTGCAGTCTTTCATGGTCTTATCTTGGTCTTGGAGAGTTTTGAATAGGCTGGTAACCTGAGGAACAAACAGTCGGTCTTTGTCCAAGAAAGAATTTAAAGTTTTTTTTGAAATCCTCATGGATAGACTAACATACATATCTTGGAAAATAAACGATAACAAACTGAAGAAAATATCCAGGAGTAGCCACCAAACCACGATGCAGAAGCCAAAAAGATATTTTATTGAAGACAAAAGCTCAAATCAAATAAACTGTGAAGCGCTTTTCGTTTGATCTATGTCAAACTTCTTCAGACAAACAGCAGCAGTGATGTCATTTCCTTATATAATTTCAAATTGTCAGCTGATGAACAATCTGATGATGTCATTTCCTTTTCACATATTAGTTATCAGTAATACGCCATCTACTGGTTGGTTACCAAAATAACTGAATGTTTTTACAAAATTCATTAAAAAGAGCACAAAAATGAATTTAACAAAATTCTAATAATAATGTTCTGAAAAATGTGTATAAAATATATATTAAAAATCTAATTTTTTTTTTTATTAGTGATATGTCTGCTTGGCCAGTTTTATTAGAATTGAAAGAATTAAGATGGCAAATATTGACACAATCTGATACATGGCCAGGTCTCAATGAGAGAACATCTATCACTCCAGTATTAAAACTTAAAAGCGTTGCACAGGGGAAAAATACATTAATATATTAATATTCAGAATTATGCTTTACAAGTTTGCAATGTTTGATGCATAGTGTTGTGTGTAATTAGATTTTTTATTAATGCTTATATAAAATTTTTTTTAAAAATTAGATTTTTAATATATATTTTATACACATTTTTCAGAACATTATTATTAGAATTTTGTTAAATGAATTTTTGTGCTCTTTTTAATGAATTTTGTAAAAACATTCAGTTATTTTGGTAACCAACCAGTAGATGGAGCATTACTGATAACTAATATGTAACATACATATCTGCAAATAACAGATCCAGTAGCAGCTGCCCTAGAAGAAACAGCCACAGCACTGTAACTGCACTTAATATTGTGTCTGTCTATTTTAGTTGCCTGAGGTAGTAAGCTCTGCATTTGATGGTTAGAGTCTGCTGTAGGAGAGTTAACTTTGTTTAAGGAATGAAGGAGTTCCTATTATTGGAAGACATTTATCCTGAAGAATGTAGTTGAGAGGAATAGTCCTGAGAGTCATAGCCCTATTCTTCATCAGAAGAACAGGAAATCATGGTAGGTTTTGAGGAGTACTGTGGTTGCAGAGACCAAAAAAGGTGGATTCAAAGACATAACTTTGAAACAACCCCTGTGAGAAGTCTATTAACTCCATTACCCTAGCTGCTGAGGGAGAAGTCACATACCTAGTCTTCTGTTTTTTTCTTTTTAGGAGTGACGTCCACCTGGATGAGACACAGAGGTCTGGAACCCTGACTTCTATTAGAGAGCCTGGGATCTCTTAACTAACTAAAATTTAAGGGATGCTATGCAGTCTATTGGAAATGATAAGATGTGGTTCCATGGAGGCAACAACAGTTTGTAAGGCCTCAGGAGGAATATCGGAGTCTGACAAGATGGTCTCAGAAGTGAGTAACTGACAAACAGCCTGATGTACTCTGGGTTTTGGAACCTCAGTGGGTATGTCACAGTCAGAGACTGTGGATCTGTTTGAGGCCTCTATTTTTTCTCCAGCATCACAGGAATGTCTGAGGATGCAGAATCAGCCATCTTGGACTGGACCAATAGCTTCTGATGCTAGGTCCCTAGAAAGGTGTTGAGTAGAAAGCCTTGAACTAAGGGTTTTGGGAATGTAGGACTGATGGACTGAGCAAGATTTATGATCATGTTCTGAGCCTAGACAAAAGAGACACTTGATATGCAAGTCCTTGCATGGAATCTGCCTACTGTATTCACACTTACTCCTCCTAGCTGACATCTAACAACTTTCAACAAAATAGCACAACAAAAAGAAGGTTCCCCACCGGGGTACTTATCTGGATAAATGAGTTGTACACAGACCAATGGATGCATGACTTGTGTTCAGTAGAGATAGTTTAAGGATCGATGCTCATACATATGTCTATATAACCCAAAGCAAAAGAGCTGAGGTTATGTGTTGGATGTATAACCTAGAGGAGGTAAAGCTTTGGTACCCTTTCTGGATGTCAGGAGTACTGCAACAGTTATTTCAGTCAGGACATCTAGTTTTCTATCCTAGAGGGAATTCAAAATTTAATTTTTACATCCCTGGGAGATTTTGAAAATCCAGCAAGGCAAACCTCCTCATAACAGTTCCTGTGGCGGCAGCTCTGGAGGTGGCATTAGTAGAGAATCATACACACATTTCAAACAGTGGGTAGTCATTTGAGGCACAGAGGAGACCACATTACAAACAGCAGATTTCACCTTACAAGAGGAAACAGATGCCAAAATATTCCACATATTCTCACGTGTCAAATAAACTTCAACATATGAGCTTGACAGCTAAGAATTCTAAAAACAAGTGTTGCATAAGACTACACTTTTCTCTAAACTTGTCAGAAGGAGAGAGACTAGTAGTATTAGCCAAACATTTAGCAGCAGCTGAATTCACTGAAGCAACAGCTGCTGTGATAAGTGTTTAAAAACTTAAAAGACTGGGGCACATTAGATAATCTATCTGTTATTTTAGTGTCAGCAGGCTAACTGTCGGAGAAATTGCAGGCTGTGACAACTACATCATCCAAAGCAAACAGAAAAGTGAAACAGGAGTAGGTTTTGGAAATTCCAGTTTTAAGAAATCATAATACTTTCTGGGAGACTGAGGAGCATCACTGTTTTCAAACTGAATCAACTTGATTCATCCTGGAAAAAGATTCAGAGAAAGAGAATCCCTCAAATGGACAGGCCAAAGCCACACATTTCTCAGAATCTGAATCAGAAATCTGTGGAAACAACACATTAGCTGTCCATTCACAATAATTTTGAGGTTCAAGGTCTTGAATATCTGCAGAAAATGAGGAATCCCTTTTTCTTTTTCCAGAAAAGCTGTATAAGAAGAGTCAACAGCCAGCACTAAACTCTGAGTTAAGCCTGATAAATTACTCCTCTTCAGGGTCACTGAGAAAGAAGACATATATTTCTGTTTCTCTTTCTTTTTGACTGGAATTTCTAATTAAACAGATCCAGAATTGCCAGCAGTAACTTCCCTAGGTATGGGCACTATTTTATGGATAGACAGACAGAGTTATTCTCTGCTCCTTCTCCCAGAAACAACAACAGTACTTCTCTTTTGCCTATCAAGGGTATTCCAACAGCAACAGAGGACAAGTCTAACCCTAGTCAATGGTGGCTGTAGAGGCTACAGCAGCAGGTCCCAAGGGAAAAAGATAAGTGGTCTGAGGAACCAGCTTTGGCCACAGCAGAGTCACCCACCTACATCTGATGAACTTTACAGCCAGTTGTGGTGGTAAAGGCTGTTTATCAATTTTCTTCTTTTTTTGGCAGGAAGAAGGAAGAATTGAAGATATGGTAGGTTGGTCCATGGTTAAGCCAAACAAGTGCCTGATTTTTGGAGAAGTCTAGCAGCAATAATCGGAAAACATGTAAGTCATAAAAAAGTAAAATTTTCCTGATAAAACATAGTAAAAATCACTTTAAACACTTACTCCAGCCCACAAAATCAAAATAACACAAATTTCACTTCTGAAAAAAGTAGTTTAAAATAAGGTTTAAACAACTTTTAACCTCAAAAGTAAAAAGATAACACTCCCATTTAAAAGTGTATAAAAGTCACATGACAGTCAATAAAAACACTTTATCCTGGCATAAATAAATATGTTTTACAGAAAAACTTAGCTTTCCATCATAAAATGTAAACTGGAAGGTTTTTCCCAAAGGAAACTTATCTGCCCAGCAGTGGAACAGCCTTAGATTACCTCAAAAGCTCACAGAGGACCACTCTCTTCAGCTGTAGAAAAGCTTTGAAAGGCTTGGGGCCCAAATCTGACTTTTAGTCACCTCAGTTCGAGGTAACAGTTTGGGTGGGTGGAAAGTGTCTGTAAATTGTGGAAGCTGGCAACTGTTATAACCTTAGCATAATATAACAGGCCCCAGTGGCCTAATGGATAAAGCATTAGCCTCCCTAAACCAGGGATTGTGGGTTCGAGACCCATCTGGGGTGATAGAATCTTGTTGGGAGGTGGCCTAATGGTTAAGGTGTTTGTCTTACAAACACAAGGTGCAGAGTTCAAGTCTCACAAGGGATAATTGGCTAGGCTTAAAATGGCTCACAAGGGCAGTTAGCCTAGTACTAATCTATGAACACATATACCTTAGGCTACTGCAGCAGTATTCCTTACTAAGATTATTATCTAGTTACTTGAGAAACATAGGCAATAAGCACATTTACAGAAACTTTGCTCTCAGAAAAAGGAAAAGTGGTGTTTGCGTTCCTCATATTTTCAGAAGAAGAAAACAAAACATTTAACATGTGAGCTTGACAATTAAGAATCCTAAAAATAAGAGTGGCAGAGGAATGCATTCTTTTCCCACATCAAATTTTTTCCCACCTTTGTCAGAGGAGAGAGACTAGCATTTACTGAATGGTCAACTACACAAAGAAAAGACAAGGAAAGCACTGCAGGCTCAGATCCGGGATTAGAAAACAAATGTTTACAAGACTGAGTAACTTACAGACTGATATAATGGCATCGGCTGCATGCTTTATACTCCTGACTACCTGACGTCATGGAAGATGAGACAGCAACCGACGCAGGACCCAAGACTTAGATAATCAGGCAGACTGAGGGCTACCTGCAAGCAGATAACCCAAATGTAATGACTGCAACAGTGAAACACGAAGAACATCAAATGTTTACAAAACTGAGTAACTTTATGCAATCATTCTGCCTTCTTTAGGTCTACAGGTTGGCTGTCAGGCATGTTGCAGACTGTAATCAAAACACCCTCCAAGGCTGGAAGAACATGAGGAGCATGAGTAAGTTGTGGAAATCACCACTGTAATAAATCATAACATTTTTTTCAAGGAAACTGAAATGTTTTTTGTCTTGTTTCCACTCAGAAAAATGACACATTCTTTTTCCCCAAGACTGCAAGCATTCAGGCATACAGCTTCCACATGTATCCTGCCTCACTATCACTTTAGTCATCCCCTTGACCACTCTATTTCACCTTCTCTGCCTTTACTTATTACAGTACATCTTTTTTTTCCATCACCTGCTGTCTGCCAGCATATCCTATAAGTGGTCTTTTTGCTTTGTAATTTATTGCTCTTTTGATTTTTTTTCTTTACCAGATTGTTTGCTATCCACTGCCACCTCATTTCCCACTTAGTTTAAATTCTACATTATGAAAATGTTGATATTAGGCTTACCATATGTATATAAATCTTACATCAGTTTATGAGATATTTTGGACAACTGATTGAAACCAAAAGTATAGGAGAAAGTTCTGTGCTCCCGGGTGTACAGTGAAGGGCAACACATATAGTGAGAAGTTGTTCACTGTGAGAAACAGAATTATGGCCTCTGTTTTTAATCTGGAAGTCTAGCACTGCCATCCTTGAAGAGTGTGGTGTTCCTCTGTAGCACTTCATGACATATGTACATCATCAGTTTATCTGCCTTAGCAAGGCAGACTACAACTGTATGCAGCACTCATAGGTTCATAGGTTCATAGGTTCATACTAGGCTATCTGCCCGAGGGCATTTACAAGCCTAGCCCATAGTTTTGTGGCTTACGCCACCCCTTTAGTATGGGGAACTATACCCATTATTTTGCTGTGCCTCTGTTGAGCAGTGACACTGAGGTAATCCCTGGGGTATATCTGCGATCTCCCATCCATTGGTCAAGATTTCTCTTGAACAAGGCCAGCGAGGTGCTCTGCCTCACATATACCGGGATTTTATTCCACAGCATAGGGAGTCTTTGGGTGATGAATCTATCCCTCCAGCACGTCCTATTAATAGCCGTGTCGAGGTTTAAGTCTCCGCCTTGTGACTCTGACGGATCTAGATTTTTGAGGTGAAGCATATTCATCAAATCTGGGTTTGACATGGCCTTGTATGTTAGGCAAAGGTCACCTCTGAGCTGAATAGAGCTGGAGTTCTTTCAGTCGGGCAGCATAGGACAGATGTTTGAGACCCTTTATCCTTTTGGTGAGGAACTTTTGTGGCCTCTCCAGCTGCTGCAAGTGTCGGGTCAGATACATTCCAATGGGGCATTGTACTCAATCATTGGTCTGATGAGTGATGAGTATAGGGACTATGACCTCCCTTGATCTAGATGAGAATCCCTTCATGATAAGGTGGGCAATGTAGAAGGTCTTCCTAACTACTTTAGCTACATGGGTGTCGAATGACAGACTACTATCAACCTGGGTCCCCAGGTCCCTGATAACTTCTTCTGTGCTCAGTGGATTGCCACCTATTTGGTAGCTAGGGGTAACCTTGTTTTTTTCCGAAGGGTATGACTATGCATTTTTTGGCATTTAACTTTAGGCCATGGCTCTGGCACCAGTTATCCGTTTCTGTGAGACCCTTCTGAAGGATATCTGTGTCAGATGTGTTTTCTACTATGGCGCCCAGTTTGCAGTCATCTGCAAACTTTGTCAGCCATAACCCTCCTGTGTTTGCTTGTACTTCGAAGTAGATGCCAAACAAGAGTGGGCCCAGGACTGAGCCCTGTGGTACACCACTTGTGACAGGCTTTGAGTCTGACATGGCGCCAGCAACTCTGACCCTGTGGGTTCTGTCACTCAGCCAGTTTGCAACCCATCTTGTGATGTATGGGTTAACATTTAAGCTGATGAGTTTTTCAATGATACCCGGGGTATTGTATCCGCCAGATCGAGGTAGGCTGTATGGACTGCCTTTCCTCTTCAATGGCTTTGGTGACTGTTTCAAAAAGTCAACCAAGTTTAGAAGGCATGATCTGCCTTTGACAAAGCCAAACTGGGATGGATCCAAAGTCTGCAAATTCCCTATGTCTTTATTTATGAGGTCCATTATGATCCTCTCCATGGCTTTGCAGATAAGGCTTGTCAAGCTAATGGGCCGGTAATTTCCAGGGTCGGTGGAGGCACCGCCTTTGTGAAGTGGGACCACAGTTGCAGTGCGCCACCCTGGAGATCCAGAGGTAAGACTATGATTAAACAGCTGTCCTAGCTGTGGGTTTAATTCCTCGTTGAGTTCGTGGAGCACACAGCCGGGACACCATCAGGTCCCATGGATGCTGTGTTTTTGCTTTGGAGAGAGCAGTTCTCACTTGGGCGTTGGAGATGTTTGGGGGCTGCAATCGCTGGTATAGATATCTCTCCTTTGGGGGGAGAAGTTTGCACTGAACCTGTCAGCCAGTATGTTGGCAATGTCTGTAGGATCAGTAATCTTCACATCATTTTGAACTAGTTCTGAGCATATCTGGGAGTTTCCTCCCAGGTTTCTAACATAGCTAAAGAAGGCCTTATGATTGTCTTTTGAGTCTTTAGCTATTTTTCTCTCAAAATTTGCTTTGGATGATTTTATGAGAGCTCTTAGTTTTTACTTATAGTGATCAAGGGTGTCTTACCTTTTAAGGATTTTGCTCTATCTTGTAGTAGCTTCCTCCTTTTGTTGTAGAGTTTGTTTATGGCTGGGGTCCACCAGACTGGACGCTTGCCTTTGGTACAAAGAGTCTTTGTTTTGCTTGGGATTGCCTTATCCATGCAGTCCTGCAGGTGCTGGTAGAAGGCATTTGTAAGTGATTCAGCGGCTTGAGTACTGTTTTCTGCCGGCTCGGGGCCTTAAAGGAGACCACACTAGTCTTTAGAAGTGTGAAGTCGGCTTTGAAGTTCTTTACTGTGGTCTTTTTATTTCAGGTGGGGTGGGATGAGGACCTCCAGAGATTAGTTTGTGATCTGATCTCACCAGTGAGGGTATACTTCCGTGTTGAACATTGTGCTCCCATGTTCGTGATGATGAGATCAAGTATGTTTTCTCCTCTTGTGGGGATGGTGACTAGTTGTTCCATGGCATTTGAGTTTATGAATTCCAGGAACTTTTGGGCTAGGGTGTTTGGGCTTGAGTAGTGTTCCCAGTCTATATTAGGGTGAAGTCACCTAGTATGATGGTGTTTGGTGATACATTTATCCCTCTAGTGTTTTCAGGAAGGCCATGTGAGGTTCCTGAGTTTGTGAGGGTGGCCTGTAACATGCTACAATTTGTAGAGCAGTCTTGCCTATGGTTAATTGCACCTGGATGGTCTCCGATGCATCGGCCACCAGTCTTGAGGTGTGGGTGTCTTTGATGAATATGGATACCCCACCTTTCTTGGTATTGTCCGGATTTTGGGGCGGATGATAAGAGGTAAAACCTGATAGTGCTGGGGTGCTCTCAGGAGCCTTGAACCAGGTTTCTGTCACTGCACAGACATCGATGTTCTCCATACTGAGAAGGGCCTCGAGTGCGTGCATTTTGAGATTTAGACTTCTGGCATTGAGCAGCATTACCCTTAGTTTTTTCCTTTTTGTGTTCTAGGGTGGTAGGTTTAGAATTTGAGCCTTGCCTAAAAGGCACTATGGGGTGGCAAGAGCCTTTGCCAATATCCGGAATCCCAGGGTGACAGGTGCAAGCCGTCCCTTTGGCTTGTCCAGCATGTCATCCCAGGCAGACAGACATTGGATCCCCTTTGAATGACACCAGAGTTTAAGCCAATTGTTAAAGCTGATCATCTTATCTCTGTATTGTGGCATCATTCTTGGTGAAGGTAGGATACTGCTCAAGGTCAGGGTCATACCTGCCTGGGCTACATAATCAGAGAGCTCCTCAATGTCTCTTTTCATGTAGTCCAAGGAGGGTCTCAGGTTTACACCAGCGTGGACAATGACTGAGTCGTATTTGTACCTGCTGTTGAGAGACCTGAGTGCTTGCGTTATGTGGCGGATTCTAGCACCCGACAGGCAGCTTACTGTGACCTTCTCCTTACTCAGTCTGGTGCAGTGTGTCTGACTATGGAGTCACCAATGACTAGTGTGTCTGGCATTGTGTTTGGCCTTAAGGGCTGTGACTGTTTGACACTCTGACTGTGAGGTCTATGTGTTGCAGGTGTTGTGTTCGTAACTCGTAACAAAATTCATTCCAACTGGTTCAATTAAACCCTCTATATACACAATTGCAGTACTGTTTGCTTGAATGCTGTCCTAATTTTTATTTACTTGACATTTGTTTACCAGGAAAGTCTGACTTGGATCAAAGCCAATTTTCAGTGGAGGCCTGGGGAGAAACACTGTGGGAGGAAACTGGAGTGCCTGGAGAAAACCCACACGAATGCAAGGAGGACATGCAGACTCTGCACAGAACGCACCCCAGACAAGAATCGAACCGGAGAATCTCTTGCTGTGAGGCGACAATGCTACTGCTGCACCACTACGCCGCCTTTGACAATTTAGCTTGCCAACTCCAGAGGTAGTCTCTCTAAAGGCTGCATCACCTTGTTAGATATGGTGCAGGTACACAATTCCATAGTGAAACAGCACATTAATTCTGTCCATTACTCTTCATAGCTATGTTATATGGGTTGGAGACAGTGGCACTGACAAAAAGGCAGGAGTTAGAGCTGGATGTGGCAGAGTTAAAGATGTTAAAATTTGCACTGGGTGTGATGAGGGTGGACGAATTAGGAATAAGTATATTACAGGGTCAGCCCAGGTTGGAAGGTTTGGAGACAAAGCCAGAGAGGCAAGATTACATTGGTTTGGACATGTTCTGAGGAGGGATGCTGAGTATATTGGGGAAAAGATGCTAAGGATGAAGCTACCAGGTAACAGGAAAAGAGGAAGGCCTAAGATAAGGTTTATGGATGTGTTGAGAGAGGACATGCAGGTGGTTCGTGTGACAGAGCAAGATGCAGAGAACAGGAAGAAATGGATACAGATGATCTGCTGTGGCGACCCCCAACGGGAACAGTTGAAAGATGATGATGATGATGATGATGATGACTCTTCATATCAAGTCTACACAGAGGGACCGAGCTAGGAAAGATGTGCAGCAGGTAAGGGTGATGAAGGATAATGAGGGAAATGTACTCACAAGCAAGGAGAGTGTGTTGAACAGATGTAAAGAGTACTTTGAGGGGCTGATGAATGAAGAGAATGAGAGGGAGAGAAGTTTGGATGATGTGGGGATAGTGAATCATGAAGTGCAATGGATTAGCAAGGAGGAAGTAAGGATAGCTATGAACAGGATGGAAAGGCTGTTGGTCCAGATGAAATACTTGTGGATGCATGGAGGTGTTTAGGTGAAATGGCAGTGGAGTTTTTAACTAGATTGTTTAATGAAATCTTGGAAAGTGAGAGGATGCCTGAGGAATGGAGAAAAAATGTTTTGGTACCGATTTTTAAGAATAAGGGTGATGTGCTGAGCTGTAGTAACTGCAGAGGGATAAAACTGATCAGTCACAGCATGACATTAAAGGAAAGAGTAGTAGAAGCTAGGATAAGAAGGGAGGGGATGATTAGTGATCTGCAGTGTGGTTTCATGCCAGGAAAGAGCACTACAGATGCAATGTTTGCTCTGAGAGTGTTGATGGAGAAGTACAGAGAAGGTCAGAAGGAGTTGCATTGTGTCTTTGTGAACTTAGAGAAAGTATATGACGGTGCCTAGAGAGGAGTTGTGGTATTGTATGAGGAAGTAGAGAGTGGCAGAGACGTATGTAAGAGTGGTACAGGATATGTACAAGGGTAGTATGACAGCGGTGAGATCTGCAGTTGGAGTGACAGATGCGTTTGAAGGTGGGATTACATCCAGGATCAGCTCTGAGCCCTTTCTTATTTGCAGTGGTGATGAACAGGTTGACAGACGAGATCAGACAGGAGTCCCCATGGACTATAATGTTTGCAGATGACATTGTGATATGTAGTGAGACTAGGGAATAGGTTGAGGAGACCCTGGAGAGGTGGACATATGCTCTAGAGGAGAGGAAAGGAATGAACGTCAGCAGGACTAAGAATACATGTGTGTGAATGAGAGGGAGGATAGAGGAACGGTGAGGATGCAGGGAGTACAGTTGGTGAAGGTGGATGAGTTTAAATACTTGGGATCAACAGTTCAGAGTAATGGCGAGTGTGGAAGAGCAGTGAAGAAGAGAGTACAGGCAGGGTGGAGTGGGTGGAGAAGTGTGTCAGGAGTGATTTGTGACAAACAGGTACCAGTAAGGGTGAAAGGGAAGGTCTACAAGAGGGTAGTGAGACCAGCTATGTTATATGAGTTGGAGACAGTGGCATTGACAAAAAAGCAGGAGTCAGAGCTGGATGTGGCAGAGTTAAAGATGTTAAGATTTGCACTGGGTGTGACGAGGGTAGACAGGATTAGGAATAAGTACATTAGAGGGTCAGCCCAGGTTGGAGGGTTTGGAGACAAAGAATGAGAGGCGAGATTGCATTGGTTTGGACATGTTCTGAGGAGGGATGCTGGGTATATTGGGAAAAGGATGCTAAGGATGAAGCTGCCAGGTAAGAGGAAAAGAGGAAGGCCTAAGATAAGGTTTATGGATGTGGTGAGAGAGGACATGCAGATGGTTGGTGTGACAGAGCAAGATGCAGAGGACAGGAAGAAATGGAAACAGATGATCTGCTGTGGCGACCCCTAATGGGAACAGCTGAAAGAAGAAGATGATTCTTCATATCAAGTCTGCATGCCAAGCATCTAAAAGGAAGCAGAATCTCATACACAGGTTTAATACAACTTAAATACAGTTACAATGGCAAAACTAAAGTAAAAATTACATATATTAGAATAAGAAAGCCCATGTTACGTTATGTGATACAAGCATAATTACTACAAAAGGAAACACATAGAAAAATATCTTTGCATATGATCTTTATAGATCCCTGCATCTTCATATTTCTAGTAAGTGTATGACTGGTAACTTCAGCAACAGAAAATTAGACAGTGAAAATCATGTAGCAGTTTTCATATTGTAATTATTTTCTAAACCAGCATGTCTAGGCATGAAGATAATACTCAGTAGCACAAAAAAGTATCACACGTTTATGTCTCAAACTTCAACATGGCTATTTTATATATTGTGACATTATAATGTTTTTGTCACATGCTTTATGACAGTGGTTCTTGTGTTTCAGATTACTTCTATAGAATTAGTCCCGATCAGTTTTACTATGCACTTAATGAGCTGGACGGGAATTTACTCTTGCACTGCCTCCATCCATACATTCACATGCCACATTCTATACACCCACCTGCCTCCCCACAGCTGTCTGACCATCAGTTGCTAGACCTGCCTTAGCCCCCACCCACCCTTGGGAGGCCTAACTTGGTCTAGTGTGGGGACTGAGAAAACTGATGCAGTGTGTCACTACTGCTGGGGAGTATGCCCTAACACCCCACTGTACCTTGCAAGCTTCACTATGGCTTCACACACCTGAGTGGCCAATGTTACAGGCCATTTGCTCCTATGGAGGCCTGATGGCCAGGACTCATCAGTTACGCACCTCAAGAATTACTCTAGAGTACACTCCATAATGCCAATACAAGTATCTGGCTACCATCACACCCCAGCATCCACTACCCTCTGCACCTGCCGTCTTGCCACCACAGGTGATACTGCATTGACCGTATTCAGAATACCGGTTTCCTTACTTCCTGAAAGTCCAGAAGGCACCACAACCAACCCCCATGTCAACTTCAGCAGAAGTTGAGTCCTATACCAGCACATCTGGGTAATACTAACAGGGTGGATTCCACAGTACTAAGGTAAATGTCTTACATTCTCCTTTTCTGGTCCTCTTCTCTGTAGTGATGATGTCAAGAAGCACCTTAAAGATATGCAGAAGCACTGAGTGACCATTAAAGCCGTAGAAGGGAAATTTCATCATCCACAGTGTTTCTGCAACAGACTATAAAGCAGCCAAGGTGATAAATGATTCTGGTGGGATGGATTTTAATGTTCTTCCGCTGTTTCTTCCTTGTACGAGACTTTCAAGCATGTACTGCACATGCATTCAGCATACACACACTGATACTTATGCAGTCCATGTTTCCTGCAGCTCTCTTAATTAAAAGAGTAAGACATAAATATCTAGGAGGGGAGATGAAAGCTCTATACCCTTCTAAAGTTAAATGCTTTCACTGTTTTTATTCACAAGAACTTATTAAGAATGAAAGCACTTAACTATAAAAAAATTTTGTCTCATCATTTTTCCCTTAGTCTGTCAGTTTGTGATGGTTGTTCAGCATAGTTTATGTTGGAATCTACCAGCTCCTCAGTATTACACGTTCTCAGTGTGCCATTTTTGCCTTCAGCCAGTTTAGATCTGCAAAGTCTACCACTTAAAGAGCGCTTTTCTGCCTGAAATTATGCTTGGCAAATATCACTGGTATTGACATACAAACAGAAAAAAATGAGTAGCTATAATCTGAGTTCATTAACCATACTGAAAATATCCCTAGGACACACCTACTAAGCTCTTTATTGTGAGTTTACAATAAGCATGCTGACTGGGTTATCCAATCAGAGTGCAATTTTTTGAATAAGAATAAGAAATATGTTTTATTGTAAAATGTAATTTCCTTATGATAAAAAATTAATACAATTGCATCACTCTCTGAAGTGCTACTTTTCACTGCATTGGGTGATCATAAATTTCCACTGTTCCTTGTGACTCAGCCATCAATAGAGCTACCATCCAGAATGCAATCACAGGAATATTTTTGTTCTAGCTCTCAATTCACCATGACAGTCTGGCTCTTAAACACACATTTCTCTGTACTTTGCACTACCTGTTTTACCAGATGTCCTTTCGTAGCATGCCAGCAGTGTTGCAGACTATACTATCTCCCTTCGACTAGGTTGAGTAAGCAAGCTATAGCTACTGCCATCCCTGACCAACTCCTCCAATGCACTGATTACTATCTGATCCTAGGTTTTATGGGTCACAGTTAGGGTTTTAACCATCTGCATCATGGAGCTGTCAGAATTTACATCAAAATATTGAGAATCTACATTAAAACTGCTTATAAATTCAGGAAGGGTCAAACAAAAAGGAGGGGATGGTGTTGCATTGGAACTTAAAGAACATCAAGCATTGCCAACCTGATAAACCTACCGACATAGCTAAACCAGCCCAGGAAATTTCGAAGGTGTTACTGTTCAATGCAGAAAGTCTAAACAAGAAATTCCACTCCCTGCAAACTCTCCCCACCCTGGAGAATATAGATATCTGTACAGTCACTCAGACATACTTTAAAGCTGCTCAGTGCACCCCAGCATTACAGGGTTACAATGCATTACACATATTTAGACCAACTACTGCACAGAAAGGGACAAAAGGTGTAGGTGTCTCTATTTACATCAAAAAACAACACACCTCAAAGCTGGTACTTCAGTATGACATGCTTGAGCTTCATCAAATTCAGATTGCCTTATACAAAGTCCCATGCCATACCCTTGCAAGCTATTAGTTCCCCTCTATGACTCAGGAAAACCATAGTATGTACATGAATGTAGCAGAGACACTCTCCATTCAACCCAACACCATGCCCATCTGCGGCTTTAACTTCTCCATATATAAACTTTACATCATATACGACCCCCTAACATGCAGGTCCAGAGATTCCGGGAATTTGAAAATGAAAACACCTTGGACCAGTTAGTTAGTATACTCACTATGAGCACAAACATATTTGGCCTGGTCCTTAAAAACATGGTGGAATGTTGGAATCTCCTAAGTGTAATGTCCCTGGTGGTCAAGTCAGACCATGAAGATCTCCCTTGAAGTAATGGTAAAACCAGGGACACCAGCTAACCCTGGAACTTTTAGGAATTATTCTAGGGTAAACTTCTTACTACTAAGTGACACCCTGGCAAAACTTCAAGCCCCCAGCCCTGAGAACACTGCTGCATATGTGGAATCACTCACAGAATCACAATATAATCACCTTAACAGCTATACAGAGGCAACTATACCTGTCCAGACTAACAGCAGGACCACTCAAAAAAACAAGCCACTCTGATGGAATTCCAACATCAATAGCTTGTACAACAAAAGGAAGAAACTCATAGCAAAAATTAAGAGAATGCCTAGCAAGGTTAAAAAAAAAAAACACATTAAAACAAAACACATTAACCTAAGTCCACCAAAGACAAATTTGAGGTAAAATTAGCCTCCAAGGCCAAGGGCAATCACAAAACATTCTTCAGCTATGTCCATAACCTCAAAGGCAATACACGGCAATGTAGTGAATTAAATGTAAATGGTGATACCTATATGGAACCAGAAGATATTGTAAACCTCCTGGGTGATATACTTAGCTCCAATTTTACACCCCTCCCCAAATGCCCCTAAGGAAAGAAACACATCCATAACTCCCCCAACTATCACTAGAGAGAAGGTACTCAAAGTGCTCTTCAAGGTCAAGAGAAAGTGCAGTTGTGTAAAATCTCACCATAACGGTAGATGTCCTTCTCTTCACTGTTGCATTAATAACAATAGGATCCCCTGCTAAGGGTGGCCTGACGTCTGGCTAGTACACCAAACCCTTTAGGTTGCTTTAAGATAGGCCGTACATCACATGTATTCTCCTCATGTAGCATAGGGCATAAAGGTGACATCTGGATGTACCATCCTCAGAAAGTACAGTTGTGTACACTTACCATAAATGTAGATGTTTGAGTGTATTCACTGTTGCAGTCATCATATTTAGGGTTATCCCTGCCAGGGTAGCCCTCGGCCAGCCTAAATACCAGAGACTTAGTATTTCTGCATCGGTTCCTGTCGCTTGAGGACTGACGTCAGGTTGTCAGTGGTATAAAGTAAGGCAGCCGACGCCATTACATCAGTTTTAATTGCCCTAACCTGTCAGGAGCCCCCAAAGTAGGAGGCCAGGTTCTGGTGGAAGAACCCCAGCAGTGGAAAATACATACCAATATGTCCCTTGTAAGGAAAGGAGAACAACAAGGAAGAATGGTAACAAAAGGAGAAAGAGAAAAAAGGGGGAAACCAGGACTGCAACAGTGAATACACTCAAACGTCTACATTTATGGTAAGTGTACACAACTGTACTATGTTCTTTGTGTTTCACTGTTGCAGTCATCACATTTGGGTACATTCCCAAAGCTGAGGAAATGGGTAGAGGCAGTCAAGGAAGCTAAGGGCTGGCTAGGATGCCCTGCAAGACTGCAGAGGCAAACCCTGCCCTGGTAATGCTTGGTAAAAGTGTGAACAGATGTCCAGGTGGCAGCCTCCAGGATGTCCCTGGTGGGGACTCCTCTGAGGAAAGCTGCAGAGGTGGAGGCTGCTCTGGTGGAGTGCATCCTGACCCTGCTGGGGGGAAGCTTACCATGCTGTTTGTAGCAGAAATGAATGCACTGTGCTATCCATTTGGAAATTGTTTGCTTGGAGATGACTTTGCCTTCTGCCCCTGTAGCAAAGCTAACCAGCAATTGATCAGACTTTCTGAAGGATTTAGTCCTGTCCAGATAGTATCTGAATTGTCTGTGCAGATCTAGAGAGTAAAGAATCCTTTCCCCCTTGTTTTGGGGATTAGGAAAGAAGGTGGGTAAATGAATGGATTGGTTGAGAGCCACACTGGACACCACCTTGGGCATGAAGGATGGGTTAGTTCTGAGGGATACCCGGTCTGCATGGAAGATGATGAAGGGTTCTACAGCCATGTGTGCTTGCAGCTCAGAGACTCTTCTGGCTGAAGTGATAGCCAGAAGGAAGGCTGTCTTCCAGGAGAGCTCTGCAGAAGAAGCTGGTTCGAAAGAAGGCAGGGTGAGCTTTTCCAAAACAAAGTTAAGGTCCCAAGCTGGTGTTGGTGCCCTTCTGGGGGGCCTCAAGTTGCTAGCCCCTCTGAGGAACTGTTTGATCAAAGGGTGTGAGAAAAGGGGCGGCTCAGTGGGAAAATGAGCAGAAATAGCAGAGGCATGAATTTTTATAGAGGAGAAAGAGAGGCCACTGTGTAGTAGGTCAGCTAAGTAATCCAGGATGAGAGGGATGGAGGGCTGTGCCATATTGGCCCACTTAGCCTGGATCCAGGTGCAGAACCTTTTCTATTTATCTGTATAAAACATTCTGATGCTAGGGCATCTGGCCTCATGGATAATATCAAGAACCTGTTTACTGAGGATGGCAGATTGGTTCAGGGTTAGGGAATAAGCCAAGCTGCCAAATTGAATGTCTGCAATTGGGAATGCATGAATTCCCCTTCCTTCTGGGTTAGAAGGTTTGGAATCTGAGGAAGATGCCATGGAAGCAGCAGGGACAGGGTGTGCAGCAAGGGGTACCAGTGCTGTCGGGGCCAGTCTGGAGCTATAAGAATGGTCCTTAGTTTTTCCTCCCTGACTTTGAGCAGTACCCTGGGAATGAGAGGTAGGCGAGGAAAGGCATAGACAGAGAGGTTGACCCAGGGGAAGGACAGGGGATCCACTTTCCAAGCCATGTAATGATGCTCCCTGGTGCAGAATTTGCTGACCTGATGGTTGGTGTGGGAGGGAAAGAGGTCGACCTTCGGGGTTCCTCATTTTTGAGTTATTAGGAAGAAGGTACTTCTGCTGAGTTACCACTCGTGTGGGTCCAAAAGGTTTCTGCTTAATTAGTCTGCCAGGGAGATGACAGAGAGCCTGGTAGGTATTGTGCTAACTGATGTAGTTGCATGAAAGAGGCTGTGAGCCAAAGGGTCAATGGCAACCTGCATAGAGGGTAGGAGTGAGTCCCTCCCTGCTTGTTGATGTACCACATCACTGTGGTGTTGTCTGTTTTGATCAGGAGAACCCCTGGAGAGAGAAGGGGTTTGAAAGCTATCAAAGCGTGCTGCGCAGCCATCATCTCTTTTTGACTGATGTACAGGGGGATTTGCTGTAAGCTCCATTGGCCCTGTATGCACCTACCATCCAGGTGTGCACCCCAAGCACAGTCTGATGCATCTGTGGTGTGAGTGTGGGTGGCGGGGTGTGGGGAGAAGGGCAGTACCTTGTTCTGGGAGAATGCTGTTGCCCACCAAAGAAATTCCTTTCTGAGGCAAGGAATTATAGGTAGAAGAGTTTCCAGGTCTTGAGATTGTTGACACTGAAGGCTTCCTCATATGCAGTCTGGCATACGGAATAAGTAGTATGCAAGATGCCATGAACCCCAGAGCTTGCATGATTTTCTTTGCAGAAAGCTGGGGCCTGGTGGCCAGTTGAGAGAAGTAGGCTGACAGGAAAATTTGTTTCTCTGGTGTAATGTATGCCATCTGGGATACTGTCTCCAGACATGCTTCCAGGAAGATTATCCGTTTTTTTTTTGCTTTGATTTCTTTTCGTTGATTGTATACCCTAGGGAGGTTAGTAGGCTCTTTACAAATGCCAGGTGTTTGAGCAGCTTTTCCTGGCTGTCTTCCTGAATAAGGCAGTCATCTAAGTAGGGGTAAATTTGAATATTTCTTTGTCTGCAAAAGGCAATGGCCTGAGCCAGGCATTTTGTGAAAACTCTGGGAGCAGTAGATAAGCCAAAGGGAAGCGCAAAGAACTGAAAGTGTTGAGATCCTGCCCTGAAGCGGAGATATTTTCTGCATGATTCCCTGATAGGAATGTGGAGGTAGTCCTATTTTAGATCCAGGGTGGCTAGCCAAGCGTCCTTGAAGAGCATGGGTAGAAGCTGCTAGAGGGAGAGCATTTTGAATTTTGAGATCACCAGGAAGGTGTTTAGAATGGATAGACAGGTGCCCTCTTTTCTGGGCACCAGAAAAAGTCTGGAGTAGAAGCCTTGGCCTATTTGTTCTGCAGGAACGTGCTCTGCTGCCCTCAAAGAGAGCAGAGAATGGATTTGCTTTTGAGTCTCTGCCCACTGATTTGGTGGTAGATCTGGAAACCCTTTTGGGGTTGGAAGGGTGTGGAAGTAGAATTTGTATCCCTGAGACACAATGTTCAGAACCCATTGGTCCTTGGTAATGGTGGCCCAGATGCTTGAGTGAAAGGAGAGTTTTCCCCCTAGGGGTAAGTGAAGGTGGCCAGAGGGGAGGTCGGGAGGAGGTGAGTCACTGTGAGTTCTTACCATAAGGGGGTGGCTTAGAACTCCCTGGTTTTGAAGTGATGGTAGTCCACTGCTTAGATCTCTAAATTCCCTGGGGCTGCTGTCTGGGGGGGGGGTCTGTTTCCATGGGGCCTAGGCTGGGCCTGTTTACTCAAAGCAAGAAATGGCCAGTGCTTGGAGGGAAAATGCCTGCTGAACCTAGGGGCTGGACCTGTAAGAAATCTATAACTATTTGCATAGATTTTGCTTTTTCTACCATCTTTCTTTAAGACCTCTTCACCCTTAGTGCGAAATAAGTTATTTTTGTACAAGGGTGCATCCAACAATTTATATTTGACATGGTCTGGCAGGGGTTGTTCCTTAAGCCATGCATGTCTTCTAATGACAGATACAGTAACTGCTGTCCTGCAAGAAGCTTCTGGGGCATCAAAACCACAGTGCAAAGTGTGTTTAGTTACTTGACTTGCAGAATGCATTAAGTCTTGTAAATCTTTAGATTCTGCCCAAGCAGGAAATGAGGGCATTTTTTGTTTAAGGAGTTCCAAGGTATGTCGCTGATAACAGGAAGAGCTGAGGTGTATACTTTTTTACCCCATCTGTCCAGTTCTCAGGAATCCCTATGTGAGGGGGTGGGATTCTTAGCAGAGGTTGCTTTAATCCCGTTTGGCCCTTGAGAAATGACCTCAGGGTCAGCTGTTGGATTTTTAAAAAGATATCTGTGTGAGTCAGGGACTCTGTAGTATCTGTCTGTTTTTTTTGGGAGCAGAAGGGTGTCAGGAGTCAAGTTGGATTCAAGGAAAACATCATCCACCACATCCAGGACTGTGGGGATGGCCAAGGGTCTGTGTTGCAGAAGATCTAGAAATTCCCTGAGTCTCTTTTTTAAACTGAGGGTAATCCTGACTCTCCCACTGGAAATGCTTCCTTAAAGTATGCAGAGTTTCCCCAAAGGAATAATCCTCTGGGGGAGAGGATGAAGGAATGGATTCCTCTGCATCAGAATCCTCATAAGTGGAGAGGGGCTGCATGTCTTCATAGTCAGATGCATCAGATTCATTTGACTCTTATTCAGACAAAACTACTGGGGACAGATCTCTTTTTCTTTTAGAAGGGGTAGCTTGGCTTCCCCTAATCAGCATGATAAGGTCTTCTGCCATTTTAAGGATATGAGACTGAAGCAAGGTAGCAGGTGTCTGAGAGTGAGTAGTCAGCTTCTTGGGTGTGGTTTGAACCCTGGGCCCAAGGAACATGGTTGTTTACGAAAGAAGGGTAGTCACGAAAGAAGATGTTGGTTTGTGTAGAGATTCAGTGGTGCGAGGGGCTTCCTCGGAAGCCAGTGCCTGCTCAGCGGCTCGGGACGGCAGGATCCTTAGACGAAGAAGAGTTTTGTGGCATACCAGACTCCAAAAGGGTCTCGGTAGTGGCCTGCAAATCAACTGAAGCAGGCATCAGGGGCTGCAAAAGCACCTCACTGAATACTAGAGTACTGACGACTAGCTTAACAAAAGCATCGTTGGAAGGTTTGGACCTGTGCGGTCTGTCTCTGTCTTTATCTTTATGTTTTTTCAGAAGATCTGCTGTCAGATGGCTTACCAAAGCCATATCGGAATTCAAGAACTGTAAACGAAAATATCTGGCTACAATAAGGGCCCAAAAATGGATAGTTCTGGCATTAAACAAAGCACAGAAGCGACAATGGGGGATGTCATGGTCTGGGCCTAGACAAGTGATGCAGTAAGAGTGGAACTCTCGGTGCGGTATTTGCCTTCCACAGGTGAGGCAATTATTAAATTTTCTGACATTGGTTAGTGCAAGAAAAATGGATCCCCAACAGGGTACTTAGCTTTAGAAGACTTCAACTTCAATATGGGAATGAAACTCTGGTAGCGGCCGACCGGCACTCATGCGAACTGCTTCTGCTTTAGGCTCCACAGCAAGAAAGACTGATGTAATGGTGTCAGCTGCCTTACTTTATACCACAGATGACCTGACGTCAGTCCTCAAGCGACAGCAATCAACGCAGAAATACTAAGTCTCTGGTATTCGGGCCGGCTGAGGGCTACCCTGGCAGGGATAACCCTAAATGTGATGACTGCAACAGTGAAACACGAAGAACATCTGAGAGCCCCAGTAGGAACACCAGTCCAAGGAGAAGAGAGGTAATTAATACATCCAGAAAAGAAATAGACCAGGGGAAGAGGGAGGGATGGAGTGAGTATTGCAACAGTAAAGAGAAGGACATCTACTTTTATGTTAAGATTTTGCACAACCACACTATATCCTTCCATTGTTCTGTTGCAGTATTCATTACAAGAGGGAAAGTGCCAAAGCTCAGGAAGAAGACAGGGAGGAGGATGGATTAGCAGAGCTGTCTAGGAACCCATGAAGGATGGTTCTAGCAAAACCAGCTCTAGATCTGGAAATTCCATCCAACTTGTACTGCATGGCAAATATTTGCACAGAAGTCCAGGTAGCTGCCTCAAGAATAGAGTTAGTATCCAAACCCTTAAAAAAAGCACCAGAAGAAGAAGCCACAGCTCCAGTAGAATGAGCCTTAACAGAAGAAGGAAGGCTCTTACCATGAAAGGAATAAAAAAGAAATAGCTTTAGAAATCCAAGAATAAATAGTTTGATTTGACTCAGCCAATCATAAGGACCTAGGATGAAAAGAAACAAAGAGCTGATCAGATTTACAAAAAATCTTAGTCTTATCCAAATAAAATCTGAGTTGTCTATGCACATCCAACATGTGCAGCACCTTCTCATTGGCAGATTGCAGAGAAGGGAAAAAGCGGATAAATTAATAGACTGATTAAGGGACAACTCATTCATCACCTTGACACCCTGTCCTTATGAAACACCAAAACAGGAGGACAAGCCATACGGGCTTGAAGCTCAGACACCTGTCTAGTGGTTAATAGCAGTGCAGTCTTCCAAGAACAATGTTGCAAGGAAGCTGAAGCTACAGGCTCAAAAGGAGCCTGGGTCAATTTTTCTAAAACAAAATTAAGATCTCAGGGAGGAGGAACAGGCTTCCTGGGAGGCCTAATATGAAGGACACCTTTAAGGAACTGTTTTGCTTCAAATTTAGAATTAAAGGAAGTGAGAAAGGCAGACAAACAGCTGATAACTGGGCCTTAACAGAAGAATAAGCAAACCCAGTACTGAGCAATACACTCAGATAAGAGAGAACCAAAGGAACATTCAGAGAAAATGGATCCAGGTTACGAGAAAGACACCAAACAGAAAACCTCTTCCATTTGACTAAGCAGAATTTCCTAGTATTAGGTTTCCCACCCTCCTGCAGGACCCTTAGCACATGCTACGCCATGAGCCCCAGAGCTCTCAGAAATTCCCTGGCAGTTAGTAATGGAATGGGTGTTCAGACCAATGATCAAGAGATGGTGTTCGGACTGGTGGCAAAGAAATTCTGAGGATGGTACATCCAGACATCAGCTTTATGCCCTATGCTATACGAGAAGCATGTGTGTGATGTACATCATACCTTAAAGCAACTTAAAGGTTTGGTATACCAGCCGGATGTCAGGCTCCCCTTGGCAGGGCATCCTATTGTAATGAATACTGCAACAGTGAAATGGAATGACATCCGTATCTACTGCACTATATTTTTCATATTGATCACTGCTGCAGTAGCCTAAGCTATATGGGTAGATTATTATAGCTTAGAACAACTAGGAGGTGGAAGATGAAGGGTCCAGGAAAATGTGATAAGGATGACCTTCCATTAAGACCTTGCAACTCAGATACTTTTCTTGTAGAGGTAAGAGCAACCAGTAAAACTGTTTTCCATATTAAATAACCTCAAGTCAGACAGATGATCTAGTTCAAATGGAGCAAGTTAGCTTCTCTAACTCAACTTTTCTTGGAAGTCTCTTGTGTAAAACCGTTTTCAAAAACATTTGACATGAGATGGGCAGACATGCTGAAATGGCTAACAAATGAACCTTGGTACACAGTAAGACAGGCCATAGGAAATTAGCTCACAAATATTGCAAAACCAGAGAAACACTAGCCCTGAATGGGTGCTGGTTATGTTATTGGCACCAATTAGAAAAACTTTTCCCTTTCTTAATCTATAATTTTCCAGTACTAGGCATTCTTGCCTCCATTAGTACCTGCTGCACATCCTCAGTAAACAGGTGCCTAAAAGGCATTAAGACCTTATCATCCAGGCAGTTAGTTCAAGTTGTTTGGGGTCGGGCTGCATCAAGTACCTATGTTCTTGTGTGTGTAGATCCAGTTTTGTGAGGAAACTTGTGGTAATTGCTACTGACCAATTTTTAAAGAAGGAAAACCCATGGTTGCCTGGGCCAGAAGGGAGCCATCTCAATGATCATGGGGGATTCTTTCTGAATTTTCAGAAATGACCTGGATATCAGTGCAAAGGGTGGAAAAGCACACAAGAAAATTCCTGTCTAAGGAAAAGACAAGGCATCTGTCTTCCAAGCCTTCTTGTATGGAGTCTTGGAGCAGAATTTTGTCAGCTGATTGGTCAGTGAGAAGGCAAAAAGGTCTACTTCAGGAACTCCCCAGAGATGGATTAAATCTTGGAAGCCTCTCTGATTCAGTTTCCATTCATGGGAGTCTGCCTCTATCCTGCTCAGATTGTCTGCACACAGTTTTGCCTTGCTGGAATATAGGACGCCTGTAGAGTGAGACTGTGCAAGATAACAAGTCTATTCTGTCCAAAAGGTAAGACCTGGTTCCTCCTTACCTGTTTATATATCACATAACTGTGGTATTGTACATAATAACCTGAAGTGGTCCTGGGGACCAAAGATAATTCATCAGAGAGTCAATGTCTAAATTAGGAAAAGCATTTCTTTAATATTTCTGAGCTTAGGTCTGTCTTTGTTGTCCCGGACATCTTTCACTTTTATCCCACTTGACACTGCTCCCCAAAGTCTGAGGCATCTGTGGTGACTGACTGCTTTAGAGAAGGGAGGGAGAAGGGGAGACCTGGTTCAGGGATATTTGATGTCTCCACCAAGTGATTTCTCATTTCAACTACAGAACTGGAATCTGAAAAGATGGAGGAGTATCCATATTCACCAAGGATATTCACACCTCAAGGCTGGCTGCCCAACACAATGCATCTGAAATTTTCCAGGTGCAACTAACACTAGGTATGACTGCACTACAAATTGTAGCTTGCTACAGATCCCCCACCATGACTCAAGATTCTAACTACACCTTTCTAAACATACTGGAAAATATTAAGATACAAACACCCTAATACTGGGTGATTTCAACTACTCTGCCATTAACTGTGAAAACTACTCCTGTACCAACATCTTTGTTCAACGGGTCTTGGAATTCATAAATTCCAATGCCCTAGAGCAGCTAATTCATAGTCCCACCAGGGGTACCAATATTCTAGACCTGTTCATTACCAACATGGGAGATCAATGCTCCACACCAGTGGTCACCCCCCTTGTTGGTCAGATCAGACCATAAGCTAATCACCCTTGGCATCCACATCCTACTTCTACGCCCTTTAAGGAAACCTCTGTAAAAAACTTCTCCAAAGCCAACTTCATGCTTCTCAAGTCAGAAGTAACAAACTTCACAACACCCCTGGAAGTTCAACTGCTGAATCTTACACTAAGGTGCTGTATGAGCACATTCACTCGTGCATGGACCGAGCCATCCCAAATAAAACCAAGATGCTGTCCTCTAAAAAAAAGGAAGCCAGTCTGGTGGTCCCCTGCTATAAACAAGCTGTACAACAGAAGGAAGAAACTGTTGCAGAAAAGAGGAAGAACCTAGGATTCAAAAAACTCCCTCACCAGCCTTAGTAGAAAGCTGAGATCCCTCATAAAAACTTCCAAAGCAAGTTACGAAAACAAAATTGCCAAAGATTCCAAAGACAACCACAAGGCATTCTATAGCTATGTCAAGAATCTAAATGGCAATACTCAGACCTGCTCTGAGTAACAGCAGAACGGCACTAGATATACTGATCCCAAGGATATTGCCAATATCCTGGCAGATAGATTCAGTGCCAACTTCACTCCCCTCTCACCCCCTAAAGGGCCCACCTCAATACCGAAAGAATGCCAAATTCTGGTAATCACGGGCACTCGGGCAAAAAACGCACTCTCCAAAGCCAAGAATACAGCATGCATGAGACCAGATGACATCCCGTGCTGTGTACAGCATGAACTACAAAATGAACTGGCATCTCACCTATGTGTCATGTTTAATCATAGCCTCACCTCAGGCTTCATGCCCACAGAGTGGCGCACAGCTACAGTCATCCCACTCCACAAGGGGGGATCCACTTTGGATCCCGGGAACTACCGTCTCATCATTCTGACGAGCCTGATCTGCAAGACCATGGAATGTATTATCATGAAACTTATAAGCAAAGACATCGGCAACCTGCAAATACTGGACCCCACCCACTTTGGGTTCATGAAGGGACGATCTTGCCTCCTGAACCTGATCAACTTCTTTAAATCAGTCTCCAGATCCGTGAACGAGGGTAAGGTGGTTCACACAGCCTACTTGGACCTCGCCAAGGCTTTCAACACTATCCCCCACTCTGGAATCATAGACAAACTTACTAAGCTGGGCATTAATGCTTACGTAACTAGATGGGTTGCAAACTGGCTTACTGACAGAACACACACTGTAAAAGTAGCCGACTCCAAATCCAGCTCCAGACAAGTGACAAGTGGTGTACCGCAGGGTTCTGTCCTGGGACCACTCTTGTTTGGCATCTACTTCTCTAAAGTATAGGCCAACACTACGGGACTCTGGCTTACAAAGTTCGCAGATGACTGCAAGCTGGGAGCCATTATTGAATCCCCAAATTATGTGGATATACTACAAAAGGGACTTACCGAAACAGATGCTTGGTGCCAGAGCCATGGGCGCAAGCTAAATTCCAAAAAATGTATTGTTGTCCCCTTTGGGAAAAAAACATGTACCTGTGAACTACCACATTTGTGGCAGTACACTAAACACCGAAAGTGTGATAAGAGACCTAGAGACACAGGTGGACAGTGGTCTCACCTTTGATAACCACATAGCCACAACAGCTAGAAAATCCTTTTATGTGGCACACCTCATCACTAAGGGCTTTTCATCTAGAAAAAAGGAGGTCATTGTCCCTCTGTACTCATCCCTCATTAGACCAATTACAGAATACAATGCCCCGTTTGGTATGTACCTCACAAGACATCTGCAACAACTAGGAAGGCCACAGAAATCTCTAACAAAAAGAATCACAGGCCTAAAGCAGATGCCTTATGCTGACCATCTAAAGAAACTCCAGCTATACTCTGTCACATATTGCCTACTCAGAGGTGATCTCTGACTAACATACAAGGCCATGTCAAACCCAGAGTTGATGGACATGCTACACTTAAAGAAATCCCAATCCCTCCAAACCACACATTCCAGGGATCTTAATCTTGTCATCACAATGAAAAGAACATGCTGGAGAGACAGGTTCCTGACCCAGAGACTCCCCATACTCTGGAATAGGCTGCCCATATATATCAGGCAGAGCGTCTCAATGGCCCTCTTCAAGAGGAACCTTGATGATTGGATGGGAGACAGGAAATTCACCACGGGGATCACATCAGTAGCCCTGCTAGACAGGGGTCCAGGAAAGTAAATATTTGTGGGAAGCAATAGCCAGGGAATCATTATGGCTAGGCTTGTATAGGCCCTAGGGCCAACAGCCTAGTATCTATCTATGAACTTACAATGGGTGTTAATGCTGGAACCAAAGAAACTTTAGATGCCATTTTATCTTTCTCAACTGAAGTCTTGCCAAAAGTATCATGAGAATCATAGATGCCATGAGACTGAATCTCCTGAGGTATTCCCTTGCAGCGACCAAAGTCTGAGTGCAAAACCCCTGGAACAGATTTAAATACAGATTTACATTTTTCCTGTGGAAAAAAAGCTCTTTTTACTGAGGTACTCGGCAGATACCCCAAGAACACAATCCTGTGTGATGGAGTCAAAAACACTTTTGAATGTTCTCTTGGGTTCCCAGTCTGCATAGTAGATCTCTCACCCAAGTAAGAGATTCCTGACACTTTGAAAAAGAATCTAGAAAGACAAAGCAGGTCACTTAAATATGGAAAAAATGGAGAAACCCTGTAGCCTGCAATGTGCTATAACTGGAGCTCAACATTCTGCAAACACTTGAAGCAGTGGATAGTCCAAAGGGTGAGGTAGAGAACGCATAATGAGATACAGACACACAAAACCTTAAGAAATGTCTGAAGTTGAGATGGATAGGAAGGTGATAAGCATGTTTTAAATCTAAGCTTACCAAAAAAACTAAAATGAGAATGAAGGGGAAAAGAGAGTGTAAAGTGAAATCGTGTTGAACTTGGGTACTATCATAAACCAGTCTAGAAACTGGTATTCAGGCATTTTCTTTCTTTGGTACCAGAAATGTTCTTGAATAAAACCTCTTCTCCACTGGGAAGGAGGAATTAGTTCTATGACCCCCTGATAAAGCATGTGCTGTAGGACAGGAGAGAACAGAGATGTTTGGTTTGGTGGATGTGTAATTCCCTAAAAAGAGACTTCTTCCCCCTGACATCAGTACCTCTGTTCAATCAGTCTCAGAACCCATTTGTCTGAAACAATTTGTTGCCATAGAGATAAATACGGATTCAGACGTTCCGGAATGAATAAGGGACTGTCAGGGTGGGAGGAGGGGACAAGGTTCCTTACACAGTCATTCTGATTTATTGACTGTCCTTTGCTCTAGGGGGTTCCTGCTTTGTTTTTGGAACCTCCCTGCCAATGTTTAAACATCTGATTACCGATATTTTGCTGAGTCTGTTTTTGTTTCTTGACAAAACTGGATGTGGGAGCAGAAAAATCCTTGGAAAATGTATAGGCAGAGGACTGAAAAACCTGAGAGATTCCTTGTATCAGATTACCCCTCTCATCACATTTTTATAACTTCTGTATTAGATGAACCAAAAACTTAATCTCTATCCAAAGGCGAATTTAGAATCTCATTTTTACATCCTTTGGGAGGTTCTGAAATGCAGTCAGAGAAACCTCAACACAGTACCAGTGGCAACAGTCTAGATGTAGTATCTACAGCAGTGTTTCTCAACTGCAGGGTGCGGCCCGATACCAGGCCCTGGCATCAATTATACCAGGCCGCGAGCGTTTGAGAAACACTGGCTGCAGTTTGAGAGACTGAGAGGCTGTGTGTGTGTGTGTGTGTGTGTGTGTGTGTGAGAGAGAGAGAGAGAGAGAGATTGGAAGAGAGTAAAACTGGTGTGAGTGAATGCATGTAGGAATGAGTAAGTGGGTATTGAGAGAGAGAGCTCGGAAGAAAGTGAGAGTGATGTGTGTGTGAATGCATGTATGAATGAGACAGCGGGTGTGGGAGAGTGACAGCGCAGTGACGTAGCTACAGGAGGGCGTGAGGGGTGGTACAATTGGGAATGTCTACTAAATTTTGGGACTGGATATGTAATTAAAAAAATAGCTGTTTTACTTTTGAGACTGTTTCTCCTTCTTTAAGAACGGGACCATTCTTTCCAGTCTGGTCGCGTCACATCAGTCATGCACAGACATCCTGCCCACCCACACAATTTTAAACACAGTGTTGAATTTTTTTTTTTTTTTTTAATTTTTACTGTAGTCAAGTTCAGTAAGTTCTGTGTGTTTTGCTGCCGAGTGTTCCATTCCAAGTAAGGTAAGCATATACAGCGTTGAATGTTCTTACTGCTGCCAAGTTCAATGTGTTTGAATTAAGTTCAGTGTAAACACAGCCAGGACATGTGTGCTTGCTGCCAAGTGGGGGGGGGGGGGTGTTGATCTTCTTATTGCTGCCAAGGGAGGAGTGTGTTGATTTTCTTTTTGCTGCTGCCAAGATGTGTGTGTGTGTGTGTGTGTGTGTGTGTGTGTGTGTGTGTGTGTGTGTGTGTGTGTGTGTGTGATTTTCTTATTGCTGCTGCCAAGGTGTGTGTGTGCTTTCTTATTGCTGCTGCCAAGGTGTGTGTGTGTGTGTGTGTGTGTGTGTGTGTGTGTGTGTGTGTGTGTGTGTGTGTGTGTGTATGCGTTTATTTTCTTATTGCTGCTGCCAAGGTGTGTGTGTTGATTTTCTTATTGCTGCTGCCAAGGTGTGTGTGTGTAAAATGTCCCAGTGAGGTATACCTGATTAGGGTTACTCAGGCTCAAACCCTGTACCTTAGGTCCAATTGCCTGAATTCTCTACCCATACCACAACTTGTGATTCAAGAAGTTGAGTCCATAGCTCTCAACTGTCCACATTTTCGCAGAATGTCTGAAATGTCTGTCTCATACTTTTGGTCTGTTCCTCTTAACATTTGTGGATTTCTGGCAAATCAGGGAGAACTAAATTCACTAAATGATAACCATTCAAGTTTCAGTCTTCCAGTCTTTCAGGGAACGCATGGTGACACAACATTTTATTCTAGCAACCTTCTAAGATTATACAAGCAATGTTTAAAATGTGTCCCTGGTTTTGGGCCTTTGCCCCCCCCCAATACATTTTGGCTTTTTCCAGATTTCTTGTGCTGCAAAGTTGAGAGATATAGTTGAGTGTCAAGTGGATTTTATAAGGAGCTGAGAGCTTCAGGGGAAGAGAAATTCAGTGCTGCGTATGCCAAGTCTGTTTGTAAATGTTAGTAGCACAACAGGTAGTGTGCGTACTTTTGATGCAAAAGGCTGTGGCTTCTACTCCCACTGTATGTAAATGCATTGCTGGTACTGTACTGTGTTGTACTTCTAAAGGGGGTGGATGCTGCAATCCTGAGAATGTCCTCCTTTGGTGGAAATACCTAGTAACTATGAACCTGTTATCAGTTTGCCATCCATTCCTTATTGCAATATTACTAGCTTATAATTTTTTTAATGTAACAAAGGCAATTTATTCTTCAAGGGCAACAGGCAATTTATTTGTAGAAGAAACAATGAAATATAAAGTTGTTTGCTAGCAGCGACCTCTTCATTAGTTGCGCATCTCTTTAATGTGGAATTAACTATAAAAGTGCTGTGTTTTTACATTCAAAATGTTAGTTATTGTTGGAGCTAGTGTTTAGAATTGAGAGATTAGTACATTTATCTTTGTTAAATTAGATACTTTGCATATATAAATATTTGGCGTATGTGATAAAGTGTTTTGCTGACAAATTTGACATCCTCCTGCTTTGGAAAGGTGAGTAAATTTGTTGGGACCGGGCGTCGTCTTATTAAAAGAGAATTTAGCAGGTGCCACCTCACAAAGGTTGAGAACCACTGATCTAGAGTCATAAACACACTTTAAATAAAGAGTACTGTGACCTTTGGAAAAGAAGAAAGTAAACACACAAAACTGATATTTCTCACAGGAAGGACTGAAGATAAAATATTCCTCATACTTTCATAATTAGTCAGAAAAAACGGTACTTACGTATTATTGCAACCAGATTTTTGCGGTGCGGTAATACATTTGTTTGCCTAAAAACAGATAGTGGGAGTTGTGTTAAGGCGGAATTTGATGTTTTCAATGGGTATGACTTAGTTTGTCCTTACATTTGGTAAGGTAAATCAACGTGGAGAAGAAGTGAAACTACGTACTGTAAAGTTGGTCATACTGCTGTCGTGCCGCAGAAAATGAAAGATGGGCACCTGGGAAATGTTTGGTTGAACTTCTGCTGTTCTGCAACATGGATTATTTATAAGTGTACAATACTTTCTTCAGAGAATAAGGCACAGAGACCTGCAAATCTTTTTTGGTAAAGTGTTGGATTTACTGTTGCAAACTGTTGAATAGAACTGAAGTTAAGGAGAATAAGTAAGCGAATATGTATGTGCACACTTTATAAAGTACTTGTACAATGATGCTGTTCTGTTAAGTGGCAGTCCGGTAATAATTTCTTTGGAGTCGTTGACAATAATGGTTTATTTTTTCGATTCAGATGGTGTTATCCTTGTGGATACTACTTATTGATGTTGGACTGTTTAGTGGATGTTTTATGGCAGCATACTTGTGGATTGTTCAGTCGCTGGTTTACTGTTTGGAACGTGCCTAACACATAACAGGACTTGAAAATGTAGTATGAGTGACATGATTTTGGGAACGGCTTCAAACAAATCTTCATTTTTCAAATATTACACTGCTATTCCTACCTAAACAAAGTTTTTTTTAAAGATAACATTGCCTGTATGATTCTGCATACATTTATGGTTTAAATTACCCACGGCAAAGAAAGCGGTATTACCGCAAAAATCTGGTTGTGATAATACGTAAGTACCGAAAAAATTTTAACGTAGGAACCTGGCAATTCAAAATTCTACAAATTAAAGCTGCAAAAGCATACATTTTCCCCAGACTTATCAACTGTTTTACCATCTTCATTAGAAGGAAAAGGAGTAGAGGTAACAAAATGCTCGGCAGAAGTTGGATTGACAAATGCTGTAGCTGATAGATTAGGTCTAAGATTAATTTTGAAAGACCAAGGAACTTTGTCCATTCAACCTGCTTTCTTAGGTGCAGCAGGCTGAGTATCAGGGAAACCACAGACATCCTCCAATGCTGGCAGCACTGGGAGGATGGGAAAACGTTCTGGGAATTCCATTTGTAACATTTCATAGTACTTCATGAGGGACTGAGACACCTATGTATTCTGAGAGAAAACACTATACCGGGTACCACACAATAACTTCTTTATTTAAACAAAGTAAAAAGGAGAGGTGAGCGCTTTCGCAACCTTCGTTGCTTCATCAGACAAAGAATTAACTGTTCAACTGCTTGTTTTATATCACTCTCAGTCAAAAAATTTTTTCCAATTAGTGACATCATACAACTTTTGAAAATTTAAAGGCATATATGACAAGAATATTGTAAAATACGCATACGAATATAAAATATATATACAAAAATGTAAAGTATGTTCATATTTATGCATATCTAATTTAAAACAGTTAAATAATCTCCTTAAAAATGCGTATATATAAAAATGCATATAAATAAAATGCATAGTATATTCATATTTATGCATATCTAATTTAAAGCAATTAAATAACTCATAAAAATGCATATATATAATATATATATATATATATATATATATATATAAAAAGAATGCATAATACAAAATATATAATAAAAGAAATATATGTATATATATATTTTTATTTTATGCAAAAAATTAATTGTGTTGACGGCGTCTAGCTTTAAGAAATGGAACCAGTGATGTACAACCATTTAAGCCTGGATATCTATCAGCATTGAGCTTGATAATCCATCTTTGTTCTCGGCTCTCTGTAAAATTTTCTATATCTCCTCCCCTCACATTTCTATGTATATGTTGTAAAACAAAGAACTTGAAAGAGTGTGAAGGGTCAGTGTTTAAAACACGTTGAGCAAGCGCACTAGTAGTTTTGTTATTTCTGATGTCTCTTATGTGTTCCAATATTCTATCCTTTAAGTTTCTATTTGTTTTTCCTATATAGAAGGCATGACATATTTGGCAGAAACAAAAATAAATAACATCTGTGGTTTTACAGTCTGCATATGAATGAGAGTATAGTGTAAAATTTCTAACAGGATGAATATATGGTGTAGTACTATGAATATGTGTACAAGCAGTACAAGACCTACAAGAAAAAGTACCTTTGCGTCTGGAATTATAGGTAGTTTTTTTGACGTCTTTATTACACAATTGTTGTTTTAATGTTAGATTATTTCTGAAACTGAAACTAGGTGCATTACCAATGAAAGAATGTAAACAAGGAATCTCATGTAAAATGTGCCAATGTTGTGTAATAATATTAGTATACTGATTAACATTACTAGCATACTGAAAAACCGCTCTAATGCTATTATTTTGTGTATTATTTCTCAAATTACTGCTATCTGACGTAATAGAATCTAATTCTATTACGTCAGATAGCAGTAATTTGAGAAATAAGACTGTGGGACCAGTAGTTTGTTCCATGGTTAAACTGAAAATTGTGCCTCTTTCAAGGGGAAACTAAGCAGCACAAGTAGGCAAAATTTTAAAAGTAATACAGTCACCTTCCCTAACTAAAAACACTGATACACTTTATCTACTCTCAAAAATTAATTTAAACACAAGTTTCTCCAAAAAATGTCTTTAGAATGTTTAAATTAACCTTTAAACTGCCAAACACAAAAGTGCACTCCCATTTAAAAGTACAGAAAATTGCATGTTTCTCAATAAAAATACATATTCCTAGCTTAAAAAGTAATTTCCCATACAGGAAAGTAAATTTAAACATTAAAAATAATATAAAAACAAACACCTAGCAATGTATAACCAGAACCGTTAACTCTAAAACAAAAAAAAAAGTTCTACTAATGAATGAATGCACACTGGAGTCTCCATTTAAACTTTTTAGCTCTTTCGTCGGCGCTGTTAAGTATTTCTGAAGAAGTTCTTACACATTAAAGGACAAAAGCACTAACAAGTTTAAACTGAGCCTCCAGTGTGCATTCATTCAGCAGAACAATTAAAAATAATAGGTAGAAGTTTTTTTCCCCCCAAAGGAAATTTATCATCCCAGAAATGGAACAGCACAAGCATATTATCTGTCCTTGAAAGCCAGCAGACGAGCAGTCTCTTTGGCAGCAGGAAATATGTGTAAGGCTTGGTGCCTAAACTTGTCTTTTTAGTCAGCTCAACCTGACTAACAGTTTGGGCACATGGAAGGTGTCCTGAAGCTTTGCAAGATGGCTGGCTGTTATATCTTACGCAGGATATAATCCATATATAGCTTAGGCTACTGCAGCAGTGATTAGTTAGGGCGGCACAGTGGTGCAGCGGTTAACGTTGTCGCCTCACAGCAAGAGGTTCACCGGTTCGATTCTCGGCTGGGGTGCCTTCTGTGTGGAGTTTGCATGTTCTCCCTGTGTTCACGTGGGTTTCCTCCGGGTACTCCGGTTTCCTCCCACATTCCAAAGACATGCATCTGGAGCATTTCTCCCCGGGCCTCCGCTGAAAACAGGCTCTGAGGAACCTAGTCGGACTTTCCCGGTCAACAAATGATAAATAAATAAAATAAAAATCAATATGAATATCATCACCCGATCCAGAGATCTAAACCTTGCCTGTAACATAAACAGGACACGTTGGAGGGACAGGTATGCATCTTGGAGGCTTCCCCTTCACCAGAACAAACAGGTTTCCCATTCATGTGAAGCAGATCACTTGGATCAGTATATGGGGAACCATAAATATACTAGAAACACAAAATACTAAAAATAAATAAAGAAAAACACCACCGGAGCAGAATGAAGCTGAAGTATTTCCTTTAATACATGGATCTGGTACCTCGGCTGTTTGCCTTCAATGGACAACTAATCCAACACACGGCCATCTTAAATACATTTCAAAAACCTTAAACCATTTGTAAATCTCAATTAATTACATTCAATTAATTTCAATTAACATCATCCCAAAATTACCAGCTTAAAAAATGCTAACATTTACTATGTAATATTTTAAATTATTTAATTTATTACTTAAACAAGCCATCAAAACTGCATTTTTATTACAAAGTCATACAAAATAAATAAACAAACTGAATAAACCAGAACGAACAGTCAAGCCAACATGATTTAATATTTTAACTTTGCACTTAATACACTAAATTTACTTCCAAATTAAGACACCTGGGTGAAAGTGTCCTATAATTTAAAATGAGCTTGCTTTCCAAATCTAACAACTTCCTAACTACATCACCCCCCTCTCTTAACTAAAGGCTGAGCAAGAACAGAATAGAACAAACCTGACATATTACCACCATGCATGTTCAAAAAGTGTTCAGCAACTGGACTTTTTAAATTCCCATTCCAAACATCCTTAAGATGTTCCAAAATCCTAGTTTTTACAGGCCTTCTAGTCTGCCCTATATACCATTTAGTTTCAACACAATTACAATCAATAACATACACTACAGCACAACAGTGACAGTTGAACTTCCCCTTACATAAAATTTTCTGCCACTGATTAAAGCTCCCGAGATGTTCTTAACATGAGCACAAACTTTGCAATGGCCACAGGAAAACATACCAAATGATTCTTGTTGAACACCACAATGGGCCATACTCAAAAGCTCCTTCAAATTTTCATAACGTCCATATGAGAATCTGACATATCTAGGAAATAACTTTCCCACATGAGCACCCTCACATACTACATGCCAAGATTCCAAAATTATTTTCCTAATTTTTTCTGAAAACCCAGAGTATTTGGAAACAAAACAGATGACCCTATCCTCCTGATTACCCAAACTACTACTGGCATGTTTCATTCTACCACCATTCAAAGCATGCTTATTTTTTTGAAATCACCTAAAGCCTTACACAATAACTTCGCATCATAACCCCTTAAGTTCAACCTCTTTTTGGCATTCAAAAGAAATTCCATTTTACATGCCTCATCAGAGGTATTGTGAGCTATGCGTTTAAATTTGCCCAGTGGTAAATAATCAAGTAACTGGGGGGGGGGGGGGGGGTGCATGCTCACTGCATGCAAGAAATTATTTACAGCTGTTTCCTTCCTAAAGGGTCTAAAATGATTTTTTTTATTTACGTCCACATAAAACTCAACATCTAAAAATATCACTTTAGAATCACCCTTTGTCATGGAAATTTCAGACCATGCTCAGTGGCATTTAAATAAGAAAAAAAATCATCAAACTCCTTAGAATCACCTCTGAACAAAAAATAAGGTCATCAATGTATCTTCTGAAAAAACAGCTTATGAATATCATCACCCAATCCAGATATCTAAACCTTGCCTGCAACATAAACAGGACATGTGGGAGGGACAGGTATGCATCTTGAAGGGTTCCCCTTCGCCAGAACAAACAGGTTTTCCATTCATGTGAAGCAGATCACTTGGATCAGTATATGGGGAACCATAAATATACCCCTGGTCTGGCACCTATGTCTCTATTACTGACAGGAAGCTTGCAAATGCTTGGCCACCCATGCCCAAATATATATACTCCTACAAAACCTTTGGGAACCATTACCTATTAAATTTTATTGGGAAGGGTGGCTTAGCTTAAAAAGGCCTCCTGAGTTAATAGCCTAGTATTGTATTATGATACTGAAAACACCCCATAACCCATATTAAACACAAAAACAGCAACTGTAGAAATTATATCCATAATAACCATAAGTGAATAGTCAAAATAAGTCAGTTAAATACAATTCAGCGAAAACGTCTATGGTTTCTTTGTTAATAACATTTATTTTTGAGTTCATTCCACTCATTTCAATAAACATAAAAGTCTTTCATGAAGTAAATAATCAAACTGCAGCGCACTGTAGTGCATCACTTCGATATCCGCACATGTACCAGTGAAATCCTTTGGTGTGATAACACATTTTCCAGATACCACAGGTAGCACAGGTGAGTCTGCACACACAGAGGATGTGCCTCAAGTTTCTGTTTAGAAACTCACATACAGCACAGCTAATAGTTGTACCACATATATTACAAATGCAATGTGTTTTGTATACAGCATATGGAAGATTAACTCTGTCTGTCTCTGTGGCTCCATAAGCAATCATATGTTAGCACTATGACAGATCAGCAGCAATAGACACATAGGATACCTGTAAAATAAAACTGAAAATTTCTCCCACAGACAAGCTCCTTCTACATTTACTTTGAAAGTATTTCAAATTCTATGGAGATGTTGCTTTCAGATCTCTCCTCACTGTGTTACACCCTATGTCTTCTTCCCTCAGCTGATCTATTACATTAACTGCCATGCAGTTTATCTTCCATGCAGCCTTCCAATTAATTTTTAAAACTCTTCCACTTAGGGTTGCCACTTTTTCAAATGCCCAAAGTGGGACCTTTCTTGTAGAAATGTGAGATTTTGCAGGACAAAACATACCCACGGCCAGTGCAAATGACATAATTTCAGTTTTTTGCCAAAATAAAAGCTTTTTGTAGCATTTTAAAGCTGTCTCGCTATGCTAAACCCATTTAACATAGCGAGACAGGTTTAAAAAAAAAAGCAACGGAGAAAGCAAGATCTTCGTTGCTTTTTACACCCTGTGTCGCTATGTTAAAGGAATTTAACATAGCGAGACAGCTTTAAAAAAAGCAACGGAGATCTCCGTTGCTTTTTTTAAACTTGTGTCGCTATGTTAAACTCTTTTAACATAGCGAGACAGTGTTTTAAAAGAGACTTATACTAATGGAAAAAGTCCGGGCGACCAGACCTTTTTCCATTAGTATAAGTCGATTTACAACGTGCACGCTGGCCAATCAGCGTGCACGTTTTGGAATATTAATGGGGGGTCATGGTATAATAAGTTTTTCTGCTTCCTCCTACCAAAACTTAACAGTTCAGTTAGTGGCACATTTGATTTCAGTGCATTTTAGACATATGTGAGATTCATTTGTTTAAAACACTGATTTGTATTCAAAGATACCCTTAAAGTAATGTATCTAATTTAAATAATAGTTGGCCACCAAAGCATGTTTGAATTTAGCACATTACATGTTATAAGCTGAAAACCACACTCAAAGAATATCCTCCAAACTCTGTCCCTTTTTTAAGCAACTACTCGTCACTCTAAAGAGTACACTCCGACCAGTCTATCATACTGCATGCACAACAGCTTTTGTTACATGCTATGAGTATATAAATTATTTATCATGCATTTATTTATTTAATGTATTTTGTTAACTAGTCAACTCCTACTAAAAAAAAAAAAGAAATCAGAACCAGTATGAAGACTTACAGTAGTAACAATACAAAACTTCAAAATGTAAGTTTCATTTGGTAAATTAGAGGTACTGAGGAAACAACATCTGTTACTCTTTAGTCAGTGCTGCTATAGTTAGTGCTGCTATGTCTTATACTATAATCACTGTACCAACTGACAAATCTATTTTAAGCATACTTTAATTGCCGGCACTCTGGTGCAAGAAATTATGCAATCTTCTGTGTTTGTTAATCTTTACTTGACATGTAAAACTATGTCAAATCAAAACAGCACACAAGGCTGCATTCTCTTGCTTAATTAGCCTACCAGATGTTAATATCTTTAAGATACTGACCATAAATAGCCCAGCCCTGTCAGTCATTCATAACCAGGAAACAGTTTAAAGTTTCATTTTACAGTTAATTACTAGACAGGGATTGACAAAGTTCATAGCTGCAATAACTCTTCTCAGAATCTGTAAGTTTTGCTGCAACCTCTCAAAACAAGGAAACAATACATAGAAAAGGGACAACCCAACTCTCAACATCCAAGTTAACATTCACTTTGCTGAGCAATTGATTTTAACATGGAATTCCATCTTCCTTCATCTCTTAACTTTATAGTTACAGAAGACATTGGAATGCACACTCAGCCCCCTCTCCCCCCCCCCCCACACTCACACATAATGATTACTAACCTAAGGTTAGTGCTTAGTCTTGTATCAACTATATTTTTTTACCAATCAGCAAGAATGTTTTAACACCTGAACTACAGGTGCTCGCTGGATAATGTGGATAATGGCTCATTTGCTACAGAACACATTTCACTGAAAAAGAAAACTGACAATTGATCTAAATCACATTTCACTGAATCTATAAAATACATTTAATCTGCATTAAATATACATCCAAAAGCTTTTTTTTTTTTTTCTGCATGAAAGTGGTAAGCCCCCCCCCTCCCCCGCACACATAACACTACCCTATCTTGAATATACTAACACCACAGCCAGACAACCACAAAGAAAAATGAAAAATGTTCACACACTGAAGCAGTGTTGGCACAGAAACTTCTAGAGATGGAGGTACAGGACAACAGTGGGCATTACCAATATATAAATTCTGATCAACACTAATTTGCATTTTAACATTTAATTCCTAAGATCCAAAACCACACCTACAGTGATTGTCTGCAGCCTTAAACAATCTTTCATCAAATGTGATTTGGTCATTTGTGTTTTCAATGAAATGTGTTTTTTTTTTGATGAAATGCGTTTTAGATTAAATGGAACATAACTACCCAGTATCATTACTAGTGCCACCAGACTTCTACCCAAGTTAAAACACTAACCTTTCACACTGAAGCATTCACTAGGCACAACAATCCCTTCTGTAGTTTCACCAAGTATGCACAAGCACCAAAATGAAAATTTCCCCAAGCGATCCTTTCAGTAGTTTGAACAGGTATGCACAACCCATAGGTCTCAACTTCTTAAGAGGCCAATGTGGAACAAAGACTCTAACAATGTGTGACAAATGGTCAAAATGTGGAACACCCTATTTTCGCACTGCGCGAAACATGCCATTGACATGGGGTATGGTAGAATATCTGTAAAATTCAATAAAACCACTACTTTTATGAGTAGAACAAAAATGAGCCCAAAATCTAGCCATTCTGCAAAAATCTGTACATTTGAGAGCTAGATCATTTTTTTTTAAAATTCAAAAGATGCTAGTTGCTGAAATAGCGAGAGCCCCAACACCATTTAACTGATGCCTTTTTTAGTTATTTATTTTTTTGCACCTCAGGCAGAATTTTCCCAAACTCAGCTGTCACTGCATAAGGAAACACATATCCTTCAGAAAATGGATGCTAACACAGTTATTCTAGCAACTTTCTAAATTTATACGAGCAATATTTAAAATGTTTCTATTTTTGTGCTTTTTGTCCCCCTGTTATATTGGGCTTTGTCCAGATTTCTTGCATTAAGAGGTTGAGACGTATGGCCAACTCCCCTTTTATGCCCAATGAGTTTGGCAAACCAACTAATCAGAACAATGAAAGCAAATTTAATGACAAAGTAAGATTTAAATATCTAGTGCATCAATCAGAAGAAGAAAGTACTTGTTAAGTAAGGCAAACAACAATTAAATGAGTGACTACATGACAAAATTAAGGTAAAAATAATCTACATTCTCTTCAGATGCTCAGGAGGAAAAAAGTACAACTAAAATGACATAATAACAATCAGGGTTGCCAGACGTCCCTATTTGGGCAGGACTGTCCGGAGATCAGCAGCCTAATCCCGAGTCCCGCCCTGCCGGTTTAAATCCCAGGCAGCCTCCGCTTTGTTTTTTTTTTTTTTTTGATTGGCCCGTACACCGGCATATGGGCCAATCAAAAATCGCTAAACACGGAGCTTCTTGTGTTTAATGCGGAAGTTCCGCATTAAACGAAGCTCCGTGTTTAGCGATTTTTGATTGGCGCCCGTATGCTGGTATACAGGCCAATCAAAACATTGCCAAACAGAGCTACTTCTGTTTAATGCGGAACTGCGATGTTCCGCATTAAACAGAAATAGCTCCATGTTTAGCTATTTTTGATTGGTCCATATACCGGTATACGGGCCAATCAAAATATCGTAAAACAGAGCTACTTCTGTTTAATGCGGACTGCGAAGTTTCACATTAAACAGAAGTAGCCCGGGCCAATCAAATAAAAAAACACAGAGCTAAAGACGTGGAAGACCTTTTTTTTTTTTTTAGTCTTCACTTACAGTGAAAGACTTTTTTTTTTAGTCTTTACTGTGTCCCTACCTGGCCAGTCGGAAATCTGGCAACCCTGATAACAATATATAATGAGAGGGAGTGGTAGATGACTATGCAATATTTAACAAATAAGGCTTCACCCTGTGCATTAAATGACTCTGCAGTAATTAGAGTATTACATCATTATATACTGATTGCTTAATCAGACTGCATGCCCACGTTACTTTAGTTGAAACCATTAAAACGGAGGATGCAGAACAAACCAGTAAGCAGAAACAAAGCACCCTGAACCACTGCTAGGTAGGCAAACAAATTTATTAAGCCGAACAGTTCACTCGAAAAAATAACGCTGAATCAAATCACCATACGTTTTCGTCCACAACTTCATCAGATTACACTAATACATTCAGTTAACTGCTTTTATATACTCATCCAAATTTTAAAACAGCCAGTAAAACAATCATTGTACATAGAAGTGCATTGAGTTACTGCCCTCTACTGACAAGGAGGATTATTACACATTAAAGTCACAATTTTGCTGATCTCATTTTTAATACAGGGCAAGTGAGATCATGTCATTTAAACCAGGAATTTACTGGCCTCCAACACCACTTGCCAGTATAATTCCCTGTATTCAACTAAAGTCTCCCACATACCGCCCTGGGGTCCTTTGGCACAACCTCTAATATAAAAACTGAAATTCAGCTTCAGGACAAGTTTTGTGTGTTTGTACAGAGAATTTGTTTCACATTTTATCTAATATCATAGGTGTGCTCATAAATTCTCTGCTTAACCTTTCTTTCACTCTTGCCAATGTAAAAGCATTACATTTTTACATAACCCAACATAAATAATCCCTTTTGTGTTACAATTCAAAAAGTTTTAAAGTTAAAATTTTGTTATTTCTGGCAGATAAAGTAATGGTATCCCCAGTAATCAAATAAGAACAATAATTACAAGCACCACATTTAAATACACCAGCTTTTTGTTTGTACCTGCTAACCTTGAATTCCCTTTACTACCTCTTTCAAAAATATCCTTCAGGGTGTTCCCTTTCCTATAAATATGTTTTATTTCACCCTGGAAAATGTGATTTAAGTCAGAAACTTTAGAAAAGTTAATCCACTCTTTGTCAAAAATTCTTTTGATCACACCAGCTTGTCCATCATATGTGGTAATGATACCTGATACAATTCATTATTTAACCCATCTACTTTCTTGTTTGTGACTTGTTGAGTTGCAACATCTTCAATTTTACCCAATACAGGGCAAACCTTCCTTCCTCCCATCACTGACTTCTTTGGAAACTCTATCAATGAGCTCTTCGGGTAGCCTCTATTCAGGAACATGTTTCTCAGGTTTTACATTCGTTACCATAACATGCATCATCAGAAGTCATTCTACACAAGCGCACAAATTGCCCTTTTATAACACTCCTTTTCTGGTGTGGGGGTGCGAACTTGAGTAGTGCAGATAAGAATTAGAAAAGGTCTCTTTTCTATAAATTCTAGACTCAAAGCCATACTCAGTTTTAGATATGTTAACATCAAGGTATTTCAATTCATCAGTAGTGAATTTGTGAGTGAATTTTAAAAATTCTGTGGTACCATTTAGGTATTCCACAAAGCTACCAAATTCATCTTGAGTGCCTGCCATAAGAAACACAAGTCCCAGAAATCTACCATACAACTTCCATAAACTACTATATTCTGAATTCAGTACAAACTTATTCTCCCAGAAGGACATTATAGTGTTAGCATAAGTGGGAGCACAGTGTGCCCCCATCGCCACCTTTTGTTTGTCGAAAATACTCGCCCTGAAAGAATATAAAATTATTCTTTAGGACAATCTCCATTAATAACAATACAGTTCTGAACTCATTGTGCCCTAGTAGTTTGGATTCAAGTAGCATTTCTTCGAACCATTCAAGGCCTACATCATGGGGTATACTTGTAAATAAGTCAATCACATCCAAGGTACCAAAACCTTTTGTTTCATTTGCAAGTGATTCATTTAGTTTTCCTAAGAAATGCCACAAATCTTTTAAAATAACATTGTTGTCACAAACAAGCTTTTTTATCTTCTGGTCAATGTACTTGGCCAAAGGTGCAGTGACCGAACCTTCGGCTGACACTATCACTCTCAAAGGTGGGTCACTTTCATCTTTATGCACCTTTGGTATCCCAAATATGGAGGGTATTCTTGGTTTATCTACATGCAAATATTTAAAAGTACTCATGTCAATAACTCCATCCATTAATAAGTCATTTAAAATAACATAAATTCGCTTGTAGGCAATATTAATTTCATTCAAGGATATTCTGGTGTATTTGGTATTATCATTTAATATGTCAAACATTTTGCTCTCATAATTAATGGCATCCATAAGCACAACCCCCCCCCTTATCGGGCTTCATAATTCTTATATTCTTGTTCTCACTTAATGATTTCAAAGTTTTCAACTCTGGGTCTGTTAAATTAGACTGCACTTTGTGACAACTCAGAATTTTCCTAAGCTCGTGTTCCAAGCTCAATTCAAAGTTTCTTAGCTGAGGGAGTGTTGGGGGATTAAAGGTGCTCTTACGTCGCAATTCTACATTGTTCATGTTGACACCATTTCCTTTAAAATATAATTCTAAGTTTTTCTTCCTGATAAATAATTTAATATCAATTAAAAGTTTAAAAATATTTGTTTTCTCTCTAGGTATAAAACCAAAACCTTTTGTCAATAGTTCAAAATGACTACTGTTAATTGCTACACCTGTGTAATTAAAAATATTAAAATCTTTATAACTGTATTTAAAACCACAGCTTGTAATTATTCCTAAATGGTACCACAGAATTTTTAAAATTCACTCACAAATTCACTACTGATGAATTGAAATACCTTGATGTTAACATATCTAAGACTGAGTATGGCTTTGAGTCTAGAATTTATAGAAAAGAGACCTTTTCTAATTCTTATCTGCACTACTCAAGTTCGCACCCCCCACACCAGAAAAGGAGTGTTATAAAAGGGCAATTTGTGCGCTTGTGTAGAATGACTTCTGATGATGCATGTTATGGTAACGAATGTAAAAACCTGAGAAACATGTTCCTGAATAGAGGCTACCAGGAAGAGCTCATTGATAGAGTTTCGAAAGAAGTCAGTGACGGGGGGAAGGGAAGGTTTGCCCCTGTATTGGGTAAAATTGAAGATGTTGCAACTCAACAAGTCACAAACAAGAAAGTAGATGGGTTAAATAATGAATTCGTATCAGGTATCATTACCACATATGATGGACAAGCTGGTGTGATCAAAAGAATTTTTGACAAAGAGTGGATTAACTTTTCTAAAGTTTCTGACTTAAATCACATTTTCCAGGGTGAAATAAAACATATTTATAGGAAAGGGAACACCCTGAAGGATATTTTTGAAAGAGGTAGTAAAGGGAATTCAAGGTTAGCAGGTACAAACAAAAAGCTGGTGTATTTAAATGTGGTGCTTGTAATTATTGTTCTTATTTGATTACTGGGGATACCATTACTTTATCTGCCAGAAATAACAAAATTTTAACTTTAAAACTTTTAATTGTAACACAAAAGGGATTATTTATGTTGGGTTATGTAAAAATGTAATGCTTTTTACATTGGCAAGAGAAAAGAAAGGTTAAGCAGAGAATTTATGAGCACACCTATGATATTCGGTATAAAATGTGAAACAAATTCTCTGTACAAACACACAAAAACTTGTCCTGAAGCTGAATTTCAGTTTTTATATTAGAGGTTGTGCCAAAGGACCCCAGGGGCGGTGGGAGACTTTAGTTGAATACAGGGAATTATACTGGCAAGTGGTGTTGGAGGCCAGTAAATTCCCTGGTTTAAATGACATGATCTCACTTGCCCCTGTATTAAAAATGAGATCAGCAAAATTGTGACTTTAATGTGTAATAATCCTCCTTGTCAGTAGAGGGCAGTAACTCAATGCACTTCTATGTACAATGATTGTTTTTACTGGCTGTTTTTTAAAATTTGCTGAATGTATTAGTGTAATCTGATGAAGTGGGACGTAAAAAGTATGGTGATTTGATTCAGCGTTATTTTTCGAGAAACTGTTGACAAATAAATTTGTTTGCCTACCTAGCAGTGGTTCAGGGTGCTTTGTTTCTACTTTAGTTGAAACCATACAAACGTATGCATAGTCCTTCACCTTTAATTTTTCGAATACTAACGGATCTATACAAAATTTAGATTAACTAGGAATAGTGTTAAATGTTTTCTGAAATCTTAGCTAAGAAACTCAAAGATGGTTAAATGTGATGGTTTCGGTATGATGCCGTGTTTAAAACGGTTAATTTACAGCAAATCGTGTCAGGGTACAGCAGAGAATTCCTACGATGGGGAAAAAGGTACCGAAGATGAGAAGTATGGGCCTTGGGAGCCCCAACACACCATGCTTGCTAGCCGCAAGTCGTGACTCACCTATCTCCCTGCCACTGCTTTAAAAACTTTACAGTTGCACAATCATGAGGACTACAAACAAAGCTGGTTTGACTTTTCCTTCCCACCAGGTAGCTAACGTGTTATGTGCTTGTCTTGCAGAGGAGCACTAGTGCACAATATGTAAACAGGAATTGGGATTGTAGTGCAGGAGAAAAATCAGGGGAGGAAGCAGTAGAAATAAAATGGAATTCTGCTAGTTCTTGTCTGCGTGCGTGCATGTATTTTTCCCTGTAAATTGTGGGTGCAGAACTATAGTGTTGTATTTGTGTCTGGGGTAAAGAAATCATAAACAAACAAAAAAAAGTATCTATGCCACATAGCCATACTATTTTTGTTGCCAAAACGCTCGATATTTAAGGTTTCACCTACAACAGGAACCCTTGCACTGGTTTGTATACTGCGATGCCGATTGGCAGTAACTGCGATATACAAACCAATCAAAACCCATGTTGCAGAGCCAAAGCTGTTCAATGCGGAACAACGGCTTCATTCATTATTAAATGTGGAGCGTTCCGCATAATCCGGAGCATTTGGCTCCTCAGGCACAACCACCAAAATGAAACACTTCCCCCAGCGATCCCTTCAGTAGTTTCAGCAAATATGCATAAGCACCAAAATGAAACATTCCCCCCAACGACCCCTTCAGATGTTTGTCCATGTCTGCATAAGCACTTCACTGATGCCAAATTGAAATTAAATGTTTTGCCCCCAGTGATCCCATCCATAGCTTCACCAAGTATGAACAAGCACCAAAATCAGAATTTCCTCAGCGATCCCTTCAGTAGTTTGTCCATGTATATGGAAGCACTAAAATCCAATACATTTTTTTTTAACTAAAATAAATAATTGACTTCCTTTTAAAACATATAGCAGTACATATTCCTTTTTTTCCCTTCCCCTTGCAACTCCATATTCTCATGGTAAATTGCTGCTTACTGGTGTAAGTGCAGGGCCATTTACATGTTTAGTATGCAAATGAGATCCTTTTAGAGTCATCTTTATGAATCCTACTGATATGGAAATGTGTAATACCCCCTTTATCTGCAGATTAGCTGTCTCCTTATCGCTTATGCCTTAAGCATATTATGCTTTTGCAGATAGACGAATGTTTGAAAATGTGGAAGCATTTTGTTATAGTCATCCTGAAATATGTGATTTGCATAACCAGGTAGTGCCACTCTTTGTGGAATAGTGTTACAAAAATGTGAAGCCATGGACTATGAATACCACCCTATAATTCTGCCTGGCTTCATATCTGAACTCATGCGTAGGTACTTGGGTACCACTTAATGTTCTGTAATACATTAGTGTCACCAGTGCTTTTTTCTGGTTAAAAATGTAGCCGTTGCTTGCTATTGTGCTTTACCTTTTACCTGCTGATATAATTTGTGTGTAAGGTGATGATAAACTGAAGTATAGCTGCAGAATTATAAATCAGCAGCCAGCTTGCCTGTGTGAGACATTGCTACAGCATATGATGCTTGGCTTGCTCTGGGTGTGTGTTGCTTCTATAAATAAATGAAAAAAGTAAGCTGTTTATTTGGGTTTTTCTTGGGTTCAGGAATGTAATGTGGTTCATTGTGGACTATGGTTCATAAACATGATATCCCCAAATGGAATCACACTTTAATTCGTATAACATGGTCACCTTACAGTTAAGTAGTAACAAACATAATACCTAGAAAACAAAAGCTATGTACTCACCATAATGATGCATCTGAGTTGTCTGTTTTTGTCTTTTCTCAACCAATGGGTCTCAGATCTGACCTATGATCCGATTTTGGCCACTTCTATAGACTGTCTCAGTAACATGAGCTCCTCCTCTAACCCACTGTCTTCCCCTTTAGCTTAAATTACCTCAGATTGAGTTTGCCCTCTATTCATCTTATAATCCTGCCTATAACATAACAGTCAGTAATAATATAGTCTATAACTACCATCATATTGAAGTTAGACTGCAAGGAAAGAAAGAGAAAGACCAGAGCTCATCAAAAGGCAGGAAAAACAACACAGCTCTTCCAAGTAGGAAGGGGGGTGGAGGGTGAGAGGTTGAGGAAGGACAAAGCATACAACAGAGGTGTATCATTATGGTGAGTACTTAACTTTTGTATCTGACATTGTCTTTTTCATCCACTCCTCAACTGATGAGGCAGAGTCCCCAGATAGAGAATCCCCAAGGTGGTCCTCAAGGAAGGATATTCTGGAGTACAGCAGAGGCAAACACTGCCTTACTTCTAAACAAGATGCCCAATTTGTAGTATGCAATAAAGTTATGAATATCAAACCAAGTGGTAACTGCACAAATATCATCTGTGGAAGCTGTGGACCAGAAAGCAGAGGATATAGCCACTGATCTGGTGGAATGAGCCTCAGGAGGCTTAGGTAGTGTCAGTCCTTTCTTCTTATAGACAAAAGAAATGCAATCAGTGAGCCATTTGGCCAAAGTTACCTTTGAGACCAGCTTGGCTTTGGAAAAGGAAAGTACAGTTTTGTACCTACCATAAATGTAGATGTTCGAGTGCTAATACAGCTGCAGTCATAACAGATGGGTTCTCCTGCCGTCAGGCGGGTCCTCGGTCAGCCGAATTCCAAAGTCTAGGTCCGGTGTCGGTTGTCGTTGCTTCTTCCCTGATGTCAGTGTGACAGGGGTATAAAAGAACCAGCCAACGCCATTTTCTTCAGTTTTTCTTGCCCCAGATGTCAGGTGCCCCCAGAAGGAAGGCAATACATAAAATTATGTAATAATGCAATGCAAAATAATCAAAAAACAGTAGTTGCAAGCAAATACACCATAAAAGAATACCCCTAGAGGGGAAGGAGGGAGGGAAACCTGGACTGCAGCTGTATTAGCACTCGAACATCTACATTTATGGTAGGTACAAAACTGTACTATGTTCATCGTGCATACAGCTGCAGTCATAACAAATGGGTAGAATCCCAAAGCTAAGAAAGGGGTGGTAGGCACTAGGTGGAACTAGGAGGAGCCAAAATGCCCTGCAAGACTGCAGTGTCAAAGCTTGCTCTAGATTTGGAGTATAATGGTAGGTTGTAGTGCTTGGAAAAGGTATGCACAGAACTCCAAGTGGCTGCTTCCAAAATATCCTTGGTAGGAACTCCTCTGAGGAAGGCTGCAGAGGTGGCTGTGGCCCTGGTGGAATGAGTTCTAATGCCTGTAGGTACAGTTTTGCCATGAAAGGAATAGCAAAAGCGTATGCAGTGGGCTATCCATTTTGAGATTGTCTGTTTGGAAATTGGCTTTCCTTGAGCTCCTACCGCATAGGCCACAAAGAGCTGTTCTGATTTTCTGAAAGGTTTTGTTCTGTCCAAATAATAACGCAATTGTCTGTGGATGTCCAAGGAATGTAGTAATCTCTCCCCTTTGTTTTGAGGATTAGGATAAAAAGTAGGTAAATGTATGGCCTGATTTAAAGCTACCCTGGATACCACTTTAGGCATGAAGGACGGGTTGGTTCATAAGGAAACTCTGTCCTGATGGAAGATGATAAAAGGCTGGACAGCCATGAGAGCCTGTAGTTCTGAAACTCTACGAGCTGAAGTGATAGCCAGAAGGAAAGCTGTTTTCCTGGACAAATATTGCAAATCTGATGAGGCAGCTGGCTCAAAAGGAGGCAAAGTCAGTTTTTCCAGAATGAAATTAAGATCCCAAGCAGGTGTTGGTTGTTTCCTTGGAGGTCTTAAATTCTTAGCCCCTCTGAGGAACTGTCTTAATAGAGGGTGAGAGAATAAAGGTGGATCAGTGTTGTATTCTGCAGAAATGGCTGAGGCATGGATTTTGATGGAGGAGAACGAAAGTCCACTGCTTAGCAGTTCAGCCAAATATTGCAGTATTTGAGGTAAATTCAGTTTTCCAGGGTTCTGGCCCTTTTTCTCATTCCAGACACAAAAACGTTTCCATTTTGCGGAGTAAGTTTTTCTAGTTGATGGCCTTCTGGCCTCCAAAATGACATCCTGCACCTCCTTGGAGAGTAGGGCCTGCTGTGATGCTAAGGAATCTTCCATGCGGCTAGATTGAGTGTTTTTAGCTGACTGTGAAGAGTTTTGAAGCTGTGCTGAGTCAGAAGAAGAGGCATTAGAGGCAGGCTTCATGGTGGGGAATGTGTCAGGCTCCTCAGGAGTGGGTACCAGTGTTGCCTTGGCCAGTCCGGAGCAATGAGGATCATCTTTGGTCTGTCTGCTCTGGTTTTCAATAGGACTTTGGGCAGCAGAGGAAGAGGCGGGAAGGCATAAACTGTCATTGATCTCCAACTGAAAGAGAGAGCGTCCACTCTCCAGGCCTTTGGATGGGAGATCCTTGAGCAGAATTTTGTCAATTGATGATTTTTGTGGGAGGCAAAGAGATCTATGTCTGGCCTTCCCCATTCTTGGATTATTTCTGAAAAAACTTTTGGATGCAATTTCCATTCATGTGGATCTGTCATATTCCTGCTTAGGTTGTCTGCCAGCGTGTTTTCCTTGCCTGGCAAGTACTGTGCTTGTAGTTCCATTTGTAAGTCCATGGCCATGTTCCAAAGTGACATGGCCAGTCTGCATAGGGGGTAAGAATGTGTTCCTCCCTGCTTGTTTATGTACCACATAACTGTGGTGTTGTCCGTTCTTATCAATAGTTGACCTGGTTGTAGAAGGTCCTTGAAAGCTATAATAGCATTTATTACTGCTAGCATTTCTTTTTGATTGATGTGAAGGTGCTTTTCTTTTTGGGACCATTTGCCCTGAATGCACCGGTCTGTCATGTGCACCCCCCAGGCATAGTCCGAGGCGTCTGTTGTGATGACTTGATTTGCTTGAGGCTTGCTGAATGGAAGACCTGTGTTTGTTTGACATGCTTGAGCCCACCACAGAAATTCCTTTTGCAGACATGGAATTAGTGGTATTATTGTTTCCAAACTGTGGCTATGTTGAGACCATATGTTTTTTAGGTACCATTGTAGTTTTCTCATATGCAGCTTTGCACATGGGATTAGTAAGATGCAAGATGCCATTAATCCCAGAGCCTGCAGGATTTTCCTTGCAGTCAGCCTGGTGCAATTTGCCAGTGTCCTGAAATATTGAATTAGTTGCCCCTGCTTCTCTGGCGTGAGGTAGGCCATCTGGGTGTTTGTGTCCAAATTGGCACCCAGGAAAATTATCTTCCGAGAGGGTATTAGCCTTGATTTCCCTTTGTTGACTGTGTATCCCAGAGAGTTTAATAACATTATTACATAAGCCAGATGTTTCAGAAGAATGTGCTTGCTGTCTGCTTGGATCAGGCAGTCGTCCAAATAAGGGTATATTTGTATCCCTTGAAGTCTGCAGTAGGCAATTACTGATGCCAGGCATTTCGTGAATACTCTGGGCGCAGTAGATAAGCCGAAGGGCAATGCAGAGAATTGATAATGGGTTGAACCTGCAAGAAATCTGAGGTATCTTCTGCAATTTTGTCTGATTGGGACATGCAGGTATGCCTCCTTGAGGTCCAATGTTACCAGCCAAGACTCCTTGCCCAGCATGGGAAGAAGTTGCTGTAGAGTGAGCATCTTGAATTTTAGTACGAGTAGGAATGTGTTTAGGATGGAAAGATCCAAAATAGGTCTCCAATCTTTTCCCTTCCTTGGCACCAGAAATAGCCTGGAATAAAAACCTTGACCTTGTTCGTGTGTAGGTACCTCTTGAATAGCTTTCATGTTTATAAGATCTGAAATTTGCTTTTGTGCCTCTGCCCTTTGATTGTGTGGCAGGTTTGGCATGCCTCTCATTTTTGGAAGGGTATGAAAATGGAATTTGTAGCCTCTGTATATAATGTCCAGGATCCATTTGTCCTTTGTGACAACATGCCAATTTTTTGAGAATAGTGCCAGCTTTCCTCCTAAGGGGGCTGCCATTTGAGACCTGGTTGGCATGCAAAGGGGAAAGTCATTGGGTTTGCTTTCTGAAAGATTGTGAGTTGTCCTCACCACCTCTTTGTGTAGGAGCTTGCCATTGTCTGCCACTGTACGATCCTTGTGATTGTCCTCTGCCCCTCGGGCGCCTGTATCTGCCTCTTTGGGGTCTGTCTGTGGCAGGAAAGGACCAGTTTTTGGAAGGCAAATTTCTACTAAAACGTGGGGGTTGAACCTGCAGAAATTCTTTCACAGTTTGCATTGATTTAGCCTTTTCCTCCATTTTCCGTAATACTTCCTCAGCATTTGCCCCAAATAGTACATCCTTTCGAAGAGGGGTGTCTAGTAATTTAGCTTTGACATGATCAGGCAAGGCTTGTTCCTTGAGCCAGGCATGCCTACGTATGACTGAGCCTGTATCAGCAGCTCTACATGAGGCCTCTAGAGCATCAAAACCACATTGTAAGGTATGTTTACCCACTTGTTCTGCACTATGCATCAAATCCTGCAACTCCTTCAAGTCTGGTTGTTCAAGTTGTGACATTTTACTTTTCAATTGAGATAACAGAAACTGTTGGTATTTTAGCATATGAAACTGACAGTTTAAGGCCCTCAAGGATAAGGTAGCCAAGGTATATTCCTTTTTTCCCCACCTTTCTAAGGATCTGAAATCTCTCTCGGAAGGCAATGGATTTTTGGCAATGGAGGCCTTAACTCCCTTGGACCCCTGTGAGATGGTTTCTAGGTCAGCAGCACGGCTTTTGTATAGAAATTGGTGTGAGTCAGGAACCCTGTAGTACCTGTCAGGCTTAACTGGAGCTGGTGGTAGAGAGTCTTGGTTAAACCCGATGTTTACCTCCGAGTAAACATCATCTAGGATGTCCAAGACAGGAGGTATAGCCAGAGGCCTGTGCTGGGGTAACAAAAGAAATTCCCTGAGCCTTTTCTTGGAATCTGAGTAATCCTGGCCTTCCCAGTGGAAGTGTTCCCTTAAGGTATGCAAAGTTTCCCCAAATGATTAATCCTCAGGGGGGGATACAGAAGGAATAGACTCCTCTGCATCAGAGTCTTCAAAAGGGGAGTAAGACTGTTCCTGATCATCAGAGTGTTCTGAAATAATGGAGCCCTGATCAGAGGAGGGGGAATCTTCCTCCACTCTGGGCCTTTTGTCCGGAGGTGGCTGAGAACCTCTGATTAGAGTAATTAAATCCTCAGCCATTTTAAGCATCTGTTTCTTAGGCATGGGGCCTGGAGATGGGCCCTGTGTAGCTGGTCTCTTAGGGTGCATGGTTGCTTTAGACTTGGTGAAAGCCTTGATGGAGAAAGAAGAGGAAGGTCTGAAGACACCTTGAGTGGAGGTGGACCTGTCCACATTCTATGTTTCAATGCCAAGAGTGGCTTCGGTATCTGTAGTCGGGGTGTGGGCCGAGGAGCCTGCGACCTCGGGTACAGGAGACACCACCAAAGATGTGTCGTCGGTAATCAGGGGCTGCGTAGGCGCCTCGCTGAGAACCGGACCACGTGTAGTCGGCTTTGGCGTGGTGTCGGTAGAGGCCGCGGACCTCGAGTGTCGGCCCTTGTCTTTGCATTTTTTAGACAAAACCGGAGTCAGAGTATCCGACGACATAGTATAGTTAAATGCTTTCCCAAAAAAATGCTGGGCGAACTCCGCCCGACGCTTAATAGTGCATTTGTTGAATGTAGCACAAAAGCGACAGACCGAGACGTCGTGGTCTGGGCCTAAACAAGGTATACAGAGGGAATGGAAATCCTTATGCGGTATTTGCTTCCCACAAAAAATACAATTATTAACTTTGTCTGACATCGGTCTGAGGCAAGAAAAGTTTCCCCAACGGGGTACTTAGCTTTTAAGAAGACTTCGGTTTCCAAATTTTTCGTAATCTCAGGAGCTGGCCGACCGGCACTTGCGAACTGCTTCTGCTTCGGGCACCGCGCGGCAAGAAAGACTGAAGAAAATGGTGTCGGCTGGTTCTTTTATACCCCTGTCGCACTGACGTCAACCGACGCCGAACCTAGACTTTGGAATTCGGCCGACCGAGGACCCGCCTGACGGCAGGAGAACCCATCTGTTATGACTGCAGCTGTATGCACGATGAACATCAAATAGGTTCATAGGTGTGTACTAGGCTAATGGCCCTGGAGCCTTTACAAGCCTAGCTCATAGAAGTGCCCTGGCATCGTGCCCCCCAACATTAGTTCCCAGTGCCTCTATCAAGTAGAGCCATTGCAGTGATCCCTGGGATGAACTTTCTATTACCATCCTCTCATCAAGATTTCTCTTGAAGAGGAACAGTGAGGTGCTCTGCTTGACATGTATGGGAAGTCTATTCCAGAGCATGGGTAGTCTCTGGGTGAGGAACCTGTCCCTCTAGCATGTTCTGTTGATTGTGGTAATGAGGTTGAGGTCTCTGGAGCATGTGGTGTGGAGGGATTGCGATTTCTTTAGATGTAGCATTTCTAACAGAGCTGGGTCAGACGGCTTTGTAAGTCAAGCAGAGATCACATTTAAATAGGCGATATGAGACAGAGAATAGATGGAGTCTTTTGAGTCTGTCCGTGTAGGACATGTGTTTAATACCTAGGATCCTCTTCGTAAGGTACTTCTGTGGCCTCTCCAGCTGTTGCAGGTGTCTAGTGAGGTACATGGCAAATGGGGCATTATACTCGATGACTGGTCTAATGAGGGAAGAGTAGAGAGAGATGATGATCTCTTTCTTCCTGGATGCAAAACCCTTGGTAATGAGATGTGCCACATTGTTACACAGTGGCAATGTGGTGGTCGAAGGAGAGGTTGCTGTCAACCTTCATCCCCAGATCTTTTATAACGCCTTCAGTGTTCATTGGGCTCCCATCAATGTGGTAGTTAGTGGGAACTGAGTTTTTACCAAAGGGGATAACAATGCATTTTTTGGCATTAAGCTTAAGGCCATGGTTTTGACACCAGTCATTGGTCTCAGTGAGGCCTTTCTATAGGATGTCTGCATCACTTGGGGAGTTAATAATTGCTCCCAGCTTGCAGTCGTCTGTGAACTTGGTCAGCTAGAGTCCCTTTGTGTTGGCCTGGACTTCTGAGAAGTAGATGCCGAACAGGAGAGGACCCAGGACCAATCCCTGTGGGACTCCACTCGTGACCGGTCATCAGTCTGACTTGGAGTTCCCTACTTTCACACTGTGTGTTCTATCTATGAGCTAATTTGCAACCCACCTAGTGATATAGGGGTCGATGCCTAGTTTGGTGAGTTTAGCAATAATTCCCAAGTGAGGAATGGTATCAAAGGTCTTGGCCAGATCGAAGTAGGCTATATGCACTGCCTTACCTTCATCCACAGCCCTGGTGACTGATTCAAAGAAGTGAACCAGGTTGAACACGCATGATCTCCCTTTTGCAAAGCCAAACTGCATGGGGTCCAGAGTTTGGAGATTTCCTATATCTTTGTTAATCAGGTCCATGATGATGGGCTTCATAGCTTTACATATCAGACACATCAGGCTAATGGGGAGAAAATTCCCAAGGTCTGTAGTCACTCCCCCTTTATGGACAGGGATGAATGTAGCAGTGTGCCATTTGACAGGGACAAAGTCTGAGGTTGAGGCTGTGACTGAACAGGGCACACAGATGTGGTGCCGGTTCACTTTGTAGTTCATGTAGAACACAGCCAGGGATATTACCAGGTCCCATGGAAGCTGTATTCTTGGCCTTGGACATTGCAGCTTTAACCTGGGCTGTAGTAATGCTGGGTGCCTGCATTCTTCTGGTACTGTGTTTGGTCCTTTGGGGGACGGAGACAGGGGTAAAGGTGGCACTGAATCTATTGGGCAGTATGTTGGCAATATCTGTTGTCTCAGTATAGGAGATACCATTGTGCAGTAACTCAGAGCACATCTGGGTATTGCCATGGAGGTTCCTGATATAACTATAAAAGGCTTTGTAATTGTTTTTAGTGTCTGTCACAATTCTGCCTTCATAGCTGGCTTTAGAGGATTTGATGAGGGATCTCAACTTTTTGTTGAGGCTAATAAGGGAGTTTTTCCAGTCTTGGGACTTCACCTTTTTCTCCAACAGTTTCTTCATTCTGTTGTAGAGTTTATTAATGGCAGGGGACCACCAGATTGGCTTCTTTTTTTGGAGAAGAGGGTCTTGGTTCTGTTGGGTATGGCTAGTGCCATGCATTTATGTACATGTTCGTACAGTGCATTGGTATATGATTTGGCAGTCATGCAGCTATTTTCCATTGGCATGGGTGCCGTGAAGTTAGCCACCTCTGTTTTTAGGAGTCTAGTCAGTTTTGGTGAAGTTTTTCAAGGTGGTTACCTTTGCGGGGGGTGTGGGTGAGATGTGGATTTCCATGGTGATTAGCTTATGGTCGGATCTGACTAGGGAGGGATTGACTATTGATGTAGAGCAACGGTCACCTATGTTAGTAATAACCAGGTCAAGGCTGTGGCTTCCTCTAGTGGGGGTCAGAATGAGCTGGTCTGATTTTCTGAAATCTTCTGTTCTTTGGAGATTGGAAGGTGTATGAACATCTAACAGGTGCAGCAAATATATTCTCCTTTGCTGGAAAAATCTGGAAAGAAAACATGTAAGTTAATGTACTGATTTATAGCTGTTTCATAAGACACCTTAGGTGAAAAGGAAAGATTAGTACATGGAGACATCCTGTCCTTGTGAAAGACACGATATACTGGCTAGGAAGAGACAGCTTGAAGTTCTGTTATTCACCTGGCTGATGTGATTGCAACCACAAAACTAGTTTTTCCACAATAAAAAGTCCATCTTGGCAGCTGATTCAAAAGGGGGCTGAGTCAGGGCTTGAAGAAGTATTGTTAAATCCCTTGCAGGGATAGGGTCCTTAATAGGGGGTTGCAGTGCATAAAGGTACCTTTGAGAAAGGCTTTACATAATCTAGATGATGCCAGTAATGAATGGTCATATCTTGCATGAAAATTTGAAATGGCTGCAAGTTGGATCTTTATTGTAGAATAACTAGCTCTGCTGCTGAATACAGAAGCAAGAAAGTCTAGTGTAGCTGGAAGAGATGTTGAAAAGGGATCTAACTGTCTCTCAAAAACTCAAAGGGAGAATCTTTTTCATTTGCTTTTAGGCATCTTCCTAGTGGAATCCTTCTGAGAAGATATTAGGATGTGCTGAACTGGGGAAGAAAGCCTGGACTGTCTAGCCATCACTGGAAGTTGAGAAACCATGTGGTTGGTTTGATAGTCCAAATGTCTGGATGAGTTATCCCCACTGGATGAGACAAGAGATCCAGGGCTATATCCCAAACCCAATGGGGGGGTGTACTAGATGAAGGCACAGGAAGGGAAACCATACTTGTCAAGGCCAGAATGAGGCAGTGAGGATTACTTTGCTCTTCCAGTGAGATGCTTTCTGAAGAAATCTGGGAATTAGAATTATAGGAGGAAATGTGTAAAGGAGCCCAGGGGGCCAGTCATGAATTAGAGAGCCTCTCAGTGAATCCCCCTCTGGGGTGAATCAGGCTGAAATACCTGCTGCACTTGGGAGTTGAGAGGGGGCGTGAAGAGACTGCAGCATGGCTGGCCCCAATGACGAAAAATCATTTCCCCCATCACAGGGTTGAGAGACCAGTCATGAGGGAGTAAGATGGACCTACTCAGTTTGTCTGATAGCACGTTGGCCTTCCATGGGCTGGAAGAGATCACCCATCACCATCCTCTCAAAGCCTCTTGACATAAGGGATAGGATTGGGTCCCCCCTGCTTGTTGATGTACCAGACTACTGACATTTTGTCTGTCTGAAAGGCAACCATCCCTGGATGGAGAACATCCCAAAACAACTACAATGCTAAAAGGACTGCCCTCATTTCCAGGACATAGATGTAAAGACTGACTTCCAAATGAGACCAAGTGCGTTGGACCACCCTTCCCAAGTAATGCCCTCCCCACCCTAGTTGGGAGACATTTGTAGTCACCGTGGCTGTGAGTGGTAGAAGAATATTAGGACGGCACAGAGAAACTGCTTTTGCAGTGATCCACCAGACTATGGGTTCCCTGAAAATCTTGGTAATTCATATCAGTCCTGACACAGGGTGTTGTCTTATTGACCATTGCAATGCAGGCATCCATTGCAGTACCCTCATATGATACCTTGCCAGAGGTACTAGTGTAATGAAAGCCGTCATAGATCCAAGGAATTGCAATACCAGTCTTGCTGGAGAGGGAATATAGAGGATGTGGGATGCTTGACTCTCTAAAGTGTGTATTCTTGCCTGCTGTAAGCCTGCGATCTGTGCCACTGTATCCAGACCAGCATCAAGGGATTCCAGTACCTGTGCAGAGGAGATCTGAGACTAGGCATAGCTCATTGTGATGCCCAGTTGAAGACATAGTTGGAGCAAGTAGTCCCTGGCTTGGTGGGTGCAGAAAGGAGCCAGTCATCGAGATATGGAAACACTCAGAATCCCAGCAGTCTCAAATGAGCAGCAACTACTGCCATGCACTTGGTGAACACTCTGGGAGTTGTGGTGAGGCCAAAAGGCAGAGCTGTGAACTGGTAATGACAGGCTCCTAGCTGGAAGCATAAATATTTCCTGGATCGCCTGTCTATTAAATTAATATCTGGTACAATCTGGCGGAGTTTTGCACTTGTGCATAGAAAGAAGAGTTAAAGTATCTTCTGTTCATGTATTTTTTGTAGCTCTGACTCACTGATGGAAGTCACGAAGAAAGCAGTCTTGATTGTGGACCATTTCTTTGTGATATGGGCAGTTGACAGTGCAGAAAACAGTTCTTCAGGCTCACCACTGGGTATTAGGTTTGATAATAAGCCTGACACTGGAGTTATTCAATGGAGATTTTTTTTTATTTTAGTTTAGTTTTAGAACAGACTGTGTCACTAGAATTTAGAGATATCTCACTGGAGTTATAATTATATAGCTATTATACCTTGGATTAGTTTACAGATTCAAATGTTAAAACAACTGGGATAACCTAAAACAATGTACTTAAGTAGTTCATGATTTGGTTAAGACTATCGCCATGAAGGAAGTGTAGGGATGTTAGGAATATAATGGTGAATGATTAGGTAATCACTAGGATTTCTTTGGATTCAAGGGTGTAGACTGCCATGACGACTTTTTCTGAACCTCTCCTGGAAATGTTATTACTCAAAGAGCACAAAATACTTAAAGCTAACTCACTAATTCGAGGGGAACTCTGGAGATTTGTACTCCTACTTCCAATGATTGTTTCCTGTGCTTTTAAAAAAAAAAATCAAGTTATGTTCCCACTCTAGGCACTGCAGTGTAGCATTAGGGATGCTGCACTCCTGAGTATGTCGTCCTGTTGATAAGACATTAAATTACAGTCCCATCCACTTGAGATGGTGCTAGCTCAATGTGATGTAAAAAATCCTATGGCACAGATTGAAGATTAAGGGAACTTTGCCAATGTCCTGATCAAGTTTCCCCTAATAGTACAAATATCACCTTGGCTCTCCCTGAAAAGAGGCCACTAGCCTACTGGTACTTACTAGGTCAAAAAAGGGTGGATGATTTGTTTGTAACAGAAAAGATACTTGAGTATCAGTACAGTGAAATCTTGAGTCTGCATCTGAAGACATGTTCTCAGTGTTCAAATTTTTGTCGTATTAAGTGGCAGCAAACTTTTTTTAACTCACAGTATTTATTTGACAGAGCTTGTACATTGCCAGACTTTAGAACAAACATCCAGACAGCAGTTATTTAATAGGTGAAATATTTTTGATGACAGTTTCAAGAATAATGTTGTTGTTGTTTGTGGTGTGATATCCATTATCCATTGTGACAATAGTATAGTTTCATAATGCAGTTTCAACCAATTTCTTAGCAGGAATCCATTGAGATCCTTATGTGGAACTGAAGACTTATTTTAATGTCACAAAGTACACTGCAGATGTTCATCGTGCATACAGCTGCAGTCATAACAGATGGGTACTCCTGCCGTCAGGTGTGTCCTCGGTCGGCCGAATTCCAAAGTCTAAGTCCGGCGTCGGTTGTCGTCGCTTCTTCCCTGACGTCAGTGTGACAGGGGTATAAAAGAACCAGCCGACACCATTTTCTTCAGTCAATCTTGCCGCGCGGTGCCCGAAGCAGAAGCAGTTCGCAAGTGCCGGTCGGCCAGCTCCTGAGATTACGAAAAATTTGGAACCAAAGTCTTCTTAAAAGCTAAGTACCCCGTTGGGGAAACTTTTTCTTGCCTCAGACCGATGTCAGACAAAGCAAATAATTGTATTTCTTGTGGGAAGCAAATACCGCATAAGGATTTCCATTCCCTCTGTATACCTTGTTTAGGCCCAGACCACGACGTCTCGGTCTGTCGCTTTTGTGCTACATTCAACAAACGCACTATTAAGCGTCGGGCGGAGTTCGCCCGGCATTATTTTGGGAAAGCATTTAACTATACTATGTCATCGGATACTCCGACTCCGGTTTTGTCAAAAAACCGCAAAGACAAGGACCGACACTCGAGGTCCACGGCTTCTACTGACACCACGCCAAAGCCGACTACACGTGGCCCGGTTCTCAGCGAGGCGCCTATGCAGCCCCTGATTACCGACGACGCATCTTTGGCAGTGTCTCCTGTACCCGAGGTTGCACGCTCCTCGGCCCACACCCTGACTACAGATACCGAAGCCACGCTTGGCGTTGAAACACAGAATGTAGACAGGTCCACCTCCACTCAAGGTGTCTTCAGACCTTCCTCTTCTTTCTCCATCAAGGCTTTCACCAAGTCTAAAGCTACCATGCACCCTAAGAGACCAGCTGCACAGGGCCCATCTCCAGGCCCCATGCCTAAGAAACAGATGCTTAAAATGGCTGAGGATTTAATTACTCTAATCAGAGGTTCTCGGCCACCTCCGGACAAAAGACCCAGAGTGGAGGAAGATTCCCCCTCCTCTGATCAGGGCTCCATTATTTCAGAGCACTCTGATTATCAGGAACAGTCTTATTCCCCTTTTGAAGACTCTGATGCAGAGGAATCTTCTCCTTCTGTATCCCCCCCCCTGAGGATTACTCATTTGGTGAAACTCTGCATACCTTAAGGGAACACTTCCACTGGGAAGGCCAGGATTATTCAGATTCCAAGAAAAGGCTCAGGGAATTTCTTTTGTTACCCCAGCACAGGGCGGCCTCTGGCTATTCCTCCTGTCCTGGACATCCTAGATGATGTTTACTCGGAGGCCTGCCTTAACCCGGACTCTCTTCCTCCAGCTCCAGTTAAGCCTGACAGGTACTACAGGGTTCCTGACTCACACCAATTTCTATACAAAAGCCATGCTGCTGACCTAGAAACCATCTCACAGGGGCCCAAGGGAGTTAAGGCCTCCATTGCCAAAAACCCATTGCCTTCTGAGAGAGATTCCAGATCCTTAGAAAGGTGGGGAAAAAGGTATATACCTCGGCTACCTTATCCATGAGGGCCTTAAACTGTCAGTTTCATATGCTAAAAACCAACAGTTTCTGTTATCTCAATTGAAAAGTAAAATGTCACAACCTGAACAACCAGACATGAAGGAGTTGCAGGATTTGATGCATAGTGCAGAACAAGTGGGTAAACATACCTTACAATGTGGTTTTGATGCTCTAGAGGCCTCATGTAGAGCTGCTGTTACAGGCTCAGTCATACGTAGGCATGCCTGGCTCAAGGAACAAGCCTTGCCTGATCATGTCAAAGCTAAATTACTAGATGCCCCTCTTCAAAAGGATGTACTATTTGGGGCAAATGCTGAGGAAGTATTACGGAAAATGGAGGAAAAGGCTAAATCAATGCAAACTGTGAAAGAATTTCTGCAGGTTCAACCCCCACATTTTAGTAGAAATTGGCCTTCCAAAAACTGGTCCTTTCCTGCCACAGACAGACCCCAAAGAGGCAGATACAGGTGCCCGAGGGGCAGAGGGCAAACACAAGGCTCGTACAGAGGCAGACAATGGCAAGCTCCTACACAAAGTGGTGGTGACGACAATTCGCAATCTTTCAGAAAGCAAAACCAATGACTTTCCCCTTTGCATGCCAACCAGGTCTCAAATGGCAGCCCCCATAGGAGGAAAGCTGGGACTATTCTCAAAAAATTAGCATATTGTCACAAAGGACAAATGGATCCTGACCATTATAAACAGAGGCTACAAATTCCATTTTCATACCCTTCCAAAAATGAAAGGCATGCCAAACCTGCCACACAATCAAAGGGCAGAGGCACAAAAGCAAATTTCAGATCTTATAAACATGAAAGCTATTCAAGAGGTACCTACGCACGAACAAGGTCAAGGTTTTTATTCCAGGCTATTTCTGGTACCAAGGAAGGGAAAAGATTGGAGACCTATTTTGGACCTATCCATCCTAAACACATTTCTACTCGTACCAAAATTCAAGATGCTCACTCTACAGCAACTTCTTCCCATGCTGGGCAAGGAGTCTAGGCTGGTAACATTGGACCTCAAGGAGGCATACCTGCATGTCCCAATCAGACAAAATTGCAGAAGATACCTCAGATTTCTTGCAGGTTCAACGCATTATCAATTCTCTGCATTGCCCTTTGGTTTATCTACTGCGCCCAGAGTATTCAGGAAATGCCTGGCATCAGTAATTGCCTACTGCAGACTTCAAGGGATACAAATATACCCTTATTTGGATGACTGCCTGATCCAAGCGGACAGCAAGCACATTCTTCTGAAACATCTGGCTTATGTAATAATGTTATTAAACTCTCTAGGATACACAGTCAACAAAGAGAAATCAAGACTAATACCCTCTCGGAAGATAATTTTCCTGGGTGCCAATTTGGACACAAACACCCAGATGGCCTACCTCACGCCAGAGAAGCAGGGGCAACTAATTCAATATTTCAGAACACTGGCAAATTGCACCAGGCTGACTGCAAGGAAAATCCTCTGCAGGCTCTGGGATTCATGGCATCTTGCATCTTACTAATCCCATGTGCAAAGCTGCATATGAGAAAACTACAATGGTACCTATAAAACATATGGTCTCAACACAGCCACAGTTTGGAAACAATAATACCACTAATTCCATGTCTGCAAAAGGAAATTCTGTGGTGGGCTCAAGCATGCCAAACAAACACAGGTCTTCCATTCAGCAAGCCTCAAGCAAATCAAGTCATCACAACAGACGCCTCGGACTACGCCTGGGGGGAGCACATGACAGACCGGTGCATTCAGGGCAAATGGACCCAAAATGAAAAGCACCTTCACATCAATCAAAAAGAAATGCTAGCAGTGATAAATGCTATTACAGCTTTCAAGGATCTTCTACAACCAGGTCAGCTATTGATAAGAACAGACAACACCACAGTTATGTGGTACATAAACAAGCAGGGAGGAACACATTCTTATCCCCTATGCAGACTGGCCATGTCACTTTGGAACATGGCCATGGACTTACAAATGGAACTACAAGCACAGTACTTGCCAGGCAAGGAAAACACGCTGGCAGACAACCTAAGCAGGAATATGACAGATCCACACGAATGGATGTTGCATCCAAAAGTTTTTACAGAAATAATCCAAGAATGGGGAAGGCCAGACATAGATCTCTTTGCCTCCCACAAAAATCATCAATTGGCAAAATTCTGCTCAAGGATCTTCCATCCAAAGGCCTGGAGAGTGGACGCTCTCTCTTTCAGTTGGACATCAATGACAGTTTATGCCTTCCCTCCTCTTCCTCTGCTGCCCAAAGTCCTATTGAAGACCAGAGCAGACAGACCACAGATGATACTCATTGCTCCGGACTGGCCAAGGCAACACTGGTACCCACTCCTGAGGAGCCTGACGCATTCCCCACCATGGACCCTGCCTCTAATGCCTCTTCTTCTGACTCAGCACAGCTTCAAAACTCTTCACAGTCAGCTGAAAACACTCAATCTAGCTGCATGGAAGATTCCTTAGCATCGCAGCAGGCCCTGCTCTCCAAGGAGGTGCAGGATGTCATTTTGGAGGCCAGAAGGCCATCAACTAGAAAAGCTTACTCTGAAAAATGGAACTGTTTTTGTGTTTGTAATGAGAAAAAGGGCCAGTGCCCTGGAAAACTGAACTTACCTCAAATACTACAATATTTGGCTGAACTGCTAAGCAGTGGACTTTCGTTCTCCTCCATCAAAATCCATGCCTCAGCCATTTCTGCAGAATACAACACTGATCCACCTTTATTCTCTCACCCTCTATTAAGACAGTTCCTCAGAGGGGCTAAGAATTTAAGACCTCCAAGGAAACAACCAATACCTGCTTGGGATCTTAATTTCATTCTGGAAAAACTGACTTTGCCTCCTTTTGAACCAGCTGCCTCATCAGATTTACAATATTTGTCCTGGAAAACAGCTTTCCTTCTGGCTATCACTTCAGCTCATAGAGTTTCAGAACTACAGGCTCTTATGGCTGTCCAGCCTTTTATCATCTTCCATCAGGACAGAGTTTCATTACGTACCAACCCGTCCTTTATGCCTAAAGTGGTATCCAGGGTAGCTTTAAATCAGGCCATACATTTACCTACTTTTTATCCTAATCCTCAAAACAAAGGGGAGAGATTACTGCATTCCTTGGACATCCACAGACAACAGCGTTATTATTTGGACTTAACAAAACCTTTCAGAAAATCAGAACAGCTTTTTGTGGCCTATGCGGTAGGAGCTCAAGGAAAGTCAATATCCAAACAGACAATCTCAAAATGGATAGCCCACTGCATACGCTTTTGCTATTCCTTTCATGGCAAAACTGTACCTACAGGCATTAGAACTCATTCTACCAGGGCCACAGCCACCTCTGCAGCCTTCCTCAGAGGAGTTCCTACCAAGGATATTTTAGAAGCAGCCACTTGGAGTTCTGTGCATACCTTCTCTAAGCACTACAACCTACCATTATACTCCAAATCTAGAGCAGGCTTTGACACTGCAGTCTTGCAGGGCATATTGGCTCCTCCTAGCTCCACCTAGTGCCTACCACCCCTTTCTTAGCTTTGGGATTCTACCCATCTGTTATGACTGCAGCTGTATGCACGATGAACATAGTACAGTTTTGTACCTACCATAAATGTAGATGTTCGAATGCTAATACAGCTGCAGTCCAGGTTTCCCTCCCTCCCACCCTCTACGGGTCTTCTTTTATGGTGTATTTGCTTGCAACTACTGGTCTTTGATTATATTGCATTGCATTATTACATAATTTTATGTATTGCCTTCTTTCTGGGGGCAGCTGACATCTGGGGCAAGAAAAACTGAAGAAAATGGCGTCGGCTGGTTCTTTTATACCCCTGTCGCACTGACGTCAGGGAAGAAGCGACGACAACCGACGCCGGACCTAGACTTTGGAATTCGGCCGATCGAGGACCCGCCTGATGGCAGGAGAACCCATCTTTTATGACTGCAGCTGTATTAGCACTCGAACATCTACATTTATGGTAGGTACAAAACTGTACTTTTTTCCAGCTCAAAACAAATAAACTACTTTAATCAAAAAGCTAATAATCAGCAACCCAGATGGCCAATTTTTTCTACTGGTGAGGAAACGTAGGAAGGACAGGGCAGGAAAGGCAAATCGTGACAATGGAGTCACTACCGTATTACGACCTTGAACTTAATGTCAAAACCAGAAAGCCTCCACCAATACTACACATGACTTTGTATGCCACAAAATGGTGCACAAAGCCCTTTCTGATTCATAGACAATGTAATATAACAGGGCAAGACTGAGGAAAATTGCTTGCAGAATTCTGCTCCATTGCATAATAGCTACCTGGTACCCCACCTATTCCACAATCATGCATCACTTAAGTGGGCATCACCATGACAGTACTAGCATGTTCAGGCAGCATAACTTATAAAAGCAAAGACAGACAGTACAAAGGTGTGGCAGAGAAAAGTGCAGTGATCTCCCTCTTTATCTAGCAGGTATGCTGCACAGTATGCAGATCTGAGTAATATATCTGCATATCCACAAATAAGTTGAAACACCTTCACTACATGGAAATAAACTCCTTACTGACAAGACAGTCTCCTACCACTGCAGGCATACCTGCTACCATAGCATACCATGCCCTGCCTCCACACTTTGATTCTAGCAACCTTCCAGCAATGGTAGTATGTACAGCATCCAAGTCCCCTCATTACCATAATATGGCAATGACCTCAATGTTACTCCATGTCTAGTGACTGTAATTCATTCGTTCTTTAGAAACTCCACCATTTGCCTCTGATAATAAGGAGACATCACGTTTACATCAGACTTTAAAAGTTCTGCAGTTTAAGGTTGAGTACTATAAAAAACTACAATGACAGAGGTTAAGTTTCAATGCATATTTACAACTTAGCATCATTCCCAGGGGCCTAGATCACTAAGATGCCAACATATGGGAACACATACCAAGAACTGCTGATCAAATGACAAGAACTTAATTTACAACTTAGTGCAAATTATATGCAGCTCATGAATGACTGTTTCTCTAAGCACGAGACTGAATTAGCTGCAGAGCTCGAAGCTTTAGAAGATAAGCTATTGAATGCTTCTGAATTTACCTCTGTCGCAAAAACTATGAGAACATGCTTGAACGGTCTAGAAACTTTGAGGATAGGCTTATTGCCACTATGAAACGTAAAATTCTTCAGGATTTAAATGATTTTAAAAATAAAAATATTTTCTCTTGGCCCAAAACAACTAACCCAATGACAGAACGAGTTCCCAGTAGTATCCACCAATCATCGAGTAGATCAGAACCTAGCGTACAAGCTCCACTTCCAGTTTCCTCTCAGGCAAAGTGCAGTGAAGGTGTTAGCAATTTAGACAGCGTCACGGATTCATCTCAACAACTTCTGGAACCCAGCAAGTTATGAAAAGAGGGAATGCACCTAATAACCCTCAGAGTTGTTCACCAAACTTGGCACTGAACTCTTCATCTAATCTGAGAAATGAAATTACTAATAAAGATCCTTTTTTAGTACAGACCCACTTTCAATTACAGCAGCTGATAGCGGTGAAGGAAAAGATAAGGGAAGGAAGCAACAGCCGGAAGCGAATAAAGATGAAAGAAGAAGACGAACAGAGGTTACAAAAACAATACAACAAGGTAGGCCAGGAAATTAAGTTCAAGAAAATGAAGATGTGACTGTAAGGGACAATAATGTGCTTAATTTGTCTAGTTATGTTTTAAGCCTTTCCCAAATTAGCTTGCTTAGCAAAGGACTTTCCTATCTTCTGCTGAAGACTTGAATGATTTACTAACAGAACTGAGACTTTTTGCTAGGTCGCTGGATTTGAAGTTATTATATAAGAATAGTTCTGAATCTGACAGTTTTTCTCTGAAATGGTCTAGTACTTTTGTTTCTTGTAATACCCCCACTGTGAAAGCATTTTTAAATATGTGTGAGTAAGGGAGTTATGATGCTTTTTTCTAAAGGAGACAAATTTTATAATCTTAATAGTGATGAACATGAAGCACTTACTTCTCTCTGTTTAAATAATGATTTAATTATTACGCCAGCAGATAAAGGTGGTATGATAGTACTAATGAATGTAAGTCAATATAATGGCTGGATGAATGAATTTTTGTCTCATGAAAGCACCTTCCTTGAAGTTAACAAGAGTTTTGTAAATAATGTTGTTGTTAAGGTCAAAGGTTATCTCTATGATCTGTTAAAAGATGGTATGCTAACACCAGAAATGTATAACTTCATTTATTTAGCCAATCCAATAACTCAATTTATTTACAAACTTCCTAAAATTCATAAAAGTCTACTGACACCACCTACAAGACCCATAATTTCTGGTAAAAGATGGGTCACTGCAGCGATCTCAAAATACATGGCAATTAACCCCTATGTTAAGGTTTTGAAATAGTTTTATTAAAGATACTCGGGACTTTTTGTTGAGCCTTAAGGAATGGTCAACAATTAATATGTATGATAATCTCTTGCTAGTGACGATGGATATTAAGTCTCTATTTACGGTCATCCCAAATGAATTTGGTGTAGAAGCAGTAAGGGAGTTTCTGAATGTACACGGTCATTACTCTCCATCTAAAGTTGGGTTATTATGTTCAATGTTGGATTGTGTTTTAAACAATAATGTGTTTATGTTTAGTAATAAATTTTATCATCAGCGACTGGGTGTAGCGATGAGCACACCAGTTGCAAATACATATGTTAATCTTGTATTAGCAGGATGGGAAGAGAAATATATTTTTAATGAGCATATTGGGACATTTAGGAATGATAATCTACTATTTTTCAAGTGGGTTGTGGATGATATATTTCTCTTATGGAAAGGGAATCCCGATGAGTTGACTAAGTTTGTAGACTATTTGCACTCTTCAACTGACTTGTTGGTCTTTGATGTTAAAACATCATGTGATAGTATTCATTTTTTGGATGTTACAGTTTTTAAACATGACATTCTATTTGATACTGCAATATACTAAAAAAAATGTGCAAGCGGTTAGGTATATCCACTCAGAGAGTATGCACCCTAGACATATTTTTAGAGGAGTTATAAAAAGTCAATTTATGAGGGCAAGCAGACTGAGTGCTAGAGATGGGACATTTTTAAAGCAAATGGAGAGTATGGCATTGGACTTTAGAAGTAGAGGTTATAGTAATGCCCTTACTGAAGACAATAAAAATTTGGTGAGCCATCAGAGAAAAGATTTAGCTAAATTTTACTTCTCTGGACAGGGTACCGATGCTCAAAATGATATCAGCACCAAAAATAGCAACAGACATGGGATCAGCTATATGACGAAATTTAATAGGCATTCAGAAATAGTGCAACGAATTATTAGAAAGATTTGGACTATCTTGACTTCCAATCATGAAGTTAGTGAGATGGTCTATAAAAATATATACCTAATGTGAATAAATACAGCATTAAGACAGAGTATACTTGGCAAAAGGATATCCATTTAGATTACAAAATAAACAGGCAAATAGTAAAAAAAAAAGCTGTCATTAATGAATTATAAAGGTAGGCAATAACATAAATGTTGACCATTTTTAATCTGTTATAATCATTTTGTGGTGCAGAGGTTACAAATCTGCTTTACATGTGGAAGGAAATGGGTTGAATCCCCACTGCAACCTTTATTAGTTGAACCACAGTCATGGGGGGAGGGTTAACATAATGTTTAAGAGCTTAACTTCACAAATGCAAGGTACAGGGTTTGATTCCACACTCTTGTTATTGGCTAGGCTTGTAATGATCTGCAGAAAGGTACCCTAATATTTACTTAGAAACCTATGAAGAGCATATTCTGTAAACTATCCAATTTTAAAGGGCATATTTAATCACTCCAGGGCAGAGGCATAGCTATGGTAGGGTAAAGGGGGACAGCTGCTCCAGATGTAAGGTATGGGGTGGTATGATCAGCAGATGTGGATGGGCTAGTAGTGCAGTACCAGCATTCAGAAATGAGTTTCAGTATGGCTATTTGCAGTCATAGCTGAAGAGCTGAAGCACTTTGTGTTTGGTATTATAAATGTGGCAAGCCAGGCAAGCCACTTATTTGTAGTAAGTGCTTTGCTATAGTTTCAGTGCAGAAAGGTCTTTTTTTAGTTTGCAATTTAAGAACTGAGGAAGGTGCCACATTAGGGAACTACATCAGACACACAATACCGCAGATAGGTCTCTGCAAGGGAGCTCCTCATAGCTCTTACTGTTTTATGATATGACCAGTTATTGAATAATTTCATATAAGATACCCAAAACAACAGGAAAACTTATAAACATGCCTTACTAGAAAAATCATAGAGCATGAAAAGATGAAATGCTCAGAAAGGCTTCAAGAATTGTCATAATATGCTGTTTACTATAGGTTTCCATGTAATGGCACTGGCCTGCTCCAAAAGGCAATATCTGATCCAGTCACACTTGAAAGTCAATGCATTAAGAAGCTCCTATAGAAGCTGCCACCATATCAGAGAACCTAATACTAAACCTAATACTAAAATCAAATATCATAATCATCATCGTTTTATAAGAGGCTTGTCCTGGTTAGGACTGTTATGGTAGGGAGCAGAGCAGGGTAGACCAGAATTTGCTATCCTCAACAACAGCCTCCAGTTCATCCTGTATATTTTCCAGGTGTTTTTTTTTTTTTTTTAATGAAATTAAGTGAAGTATGCAGATAACTTAATGTGCCTTTGGCCTACACCAGGATCTCCTCATATCAGGCTGAACCTAGTACCACTGCCCTGTGATGTGGCCAAGGGGCATTCTCACAAGGTGCTCAGACCAGCTGAACTGCTTCACAACACACAGAAGCAGTGCACTCTGTGCTCTTCCCAGATTGCGGAGTTCTGACCTCTGTCATGCACAGTGAGCACCAACTACTGCAAAGGTTTCTTCTTTTGACCCCCATTGTGATCTCATGCTTAGAGTTAGTACCCAATGTTTATGATGACTAGTAAGGATGTGAGACACAGACTGAGCGCTAAATATTCCTTCCTGCGTCTCTGCTGTCACTTCCCCAAGACAGCCAGGTAGAATGCCACTGCTACTGCCAACACTGTACAAATCTGATGTTAAGCTTACTATTTCCTCTACCATTACTAACAAACAGCATCAAAATATACCTAAACACCAATACTCGAGGTAGCACCACTCAAATAACAGCAACAAAATGTGACAGATACATTATATAATGCTTTCAACATAACAGCATATTCTTCCCCTTGGAAGTGAACACCAGTCATTAGCTTTCTTCAAATATAATCTTAATGTCTAACATGAGAAGTAGAAAATATCAACACAGGGTCATGGCAAACCAGCTTCTTAAAGATGAATATTTTACAAGCTTGTTAATCAAATTCATGAATGTATATATACAAAACCTCACCTTGGAATATTTAAGTGTTGCAGCCTTTATGTGGTGTTGTAAAGCATAAAAGACCTGTTATAAATGTTGTTCTATAACTAGGCTTCACATATAGTCACAAAAATCTGGTGACATGATGCACTGTGAATTTATTAATTACACCCCCCAACACACACACACTCACACACACACACACACACACACACACACACACACACACACACACACACACACACACACACACACACACACACACACACACACACATTATTTCTGTTGATCACAAATGACTGAGAACACAGCTAACCTTACGCTGAAGTTATCAAAGACGTCACTTATGCAGGGATCTACCACACCCTTCATGGGGAATTTTGACCCCAGACACCCTTATTTCTATACATACTAATTCTGTGTTTGCAAAATAGTGGAGAGATAAGAAAAAAAAAACATTTATGGTACTTAGCAATCTCAAACACATATCAATACTATACTACCAAGTCCTATGAACAATAGTAACTTTAAGGAAATGTCAGTGGGCAATTAGAATACAATCAAATGGCCATCAGTCAATGGTATGATGCCAGAAAATGCATGTATCTCAGAAAGTTTTTATATATGTTTTAAGTCACCATTCAATCCTTATCATTAAGTATTTATAATGATACCAGAGCAACTATCACCATGCAACTTGTGATATTGCTCACACTGAACATCGACTAAATCTTCCACAAGTATGCTGCCATTAAAGAATATATACACACAAAAACAGCCAAAACAACTCATCCCACCAAAAATGAATTCCCAACCCAAAATTAAGGGGAAAAAATCAAATGTAATGAAACAGACTTCCTCCCAGACTGGAAGTTATAAATATATACAAAGCACATATTAAAATACAACTTAACTATGATACATACACATTAAACACTAGAAAATAAGGATGTCAATATAAACAGCTATAAATTAAATAGCACAAAAACACTAGAAACATACTGGGAGTACTAAACATCTATAAATTAATCTAAAACTAAAACATGGCAAAACTTTTGCTAATACTACAATTAAATCCCACTCATACATTGTAAAAAAAAAGCATTAAAAAAAAAAAATATATATATATATATATATATATATATATATACGTAACTTGTGTACACAAGCTATATACAGCATACCCCAAACCAAAACAGCAGCTACCTGCTGTGTACCTCTCTGACATCAGGCTGGAACAAACCTGAATGAACAAATAGACCATAGTAACACATTTCAACTCGTTGGTGTCAGACACATATAAACAGCATGCATCCTTATCCTTGCCTGCAAAGATAAACACTTATACAAGTGTCTGGTGTTTGATTGTGAGGAAATTCAAATGAAATATTGATGCTGGTAATGTATTCCAACTTGTTGCTCCTAGACAGTGCACTGTCCCTACGCAAGCTTTACTAACTTCTTTACATACCTTTGAGATCTGTGAGAAAAGTAAAACAAATAATGATCATACTGTCCCAAGCCCCAACACAAGCTACTGCAAACTTTCATGCACACCTCTTGAGATTTATGAGGAAAGTTAAAGAAATAATGACTTCACTCCCGTCCCAAACTATATCAATTTCTGTACTTATTTCTGAGCAGGGCAGTTTTAGAACAGGTGGGGTTGAAGGCAGAAGCCGTCACCAGGTTCACATTAAAATCCACCTATACAATCTAGGATGTAGAGAACATAAGGTCATTTGAAGCTCTAAGGGTCTGGATGTTCTGCAACGCAAGGTATGCCTTATTTCTAATAGATAATGGCATTTTAACTGCTACCCAGAAGAGGCATGTCTATGCCAGGTATAATTTGTGTTTGTCCACAAATAAAAATCAGTGATATTACAGGCATTCATATATAAACACACACACACACACACACACACACACACACACACACACACACACACACACACACACACACACACACACACACTCCTCCTGACAAACCAGGTCTTTCACAACATGCATGTACATAAACATGCACACATGCTGCTGCATGCTCACCTTCAAGGATATTAGATGAATACCAGTTCATACATTACATGTGCTGGACGAAGCAACAGCATGTGGTTAAAACTACACAGAGACAAGGCGGGCATGCAGACTCCACATAGCAGAGAACTCAACCAAAGCAAAGCACCTGTGACATAACAATACTACTCACTGCACCACTATGCCAATGAGCAGTTGCTTTCACAGATATCTAGCGCCTACCAAATAACCAAAAAAGTACAGTTTTGTACCTACCATAAATGTAGATGTTCGAGTGCTTATACAGCTGCAGTCATAACAGATGGGTTCTCCTGCCGTCAGGCGGGTCCTCGGTCGGCCGAATTCCAAAGTCTAGGTCCGGCGTTGGTTGTCATCACTTCTTCCCTGACGTCAGTGCGACAGGGGTATAAAAGAACCAGCCGACGCCATTTTCTTCAGTTTTTCTTGCCCCAGATGTCAGGTGCCCCCAGAAGGAAGGCAATACATAAATTTGTGTAAAAAAGCAATGTCATATAATCAAAATACATTAGTTGCAAGCAAATATACCATAAAGGAATACCCCAATCAGGTAGTATGAGGAGATGTTAGCCAATAGGCCTGTCCCAAGAGGGGAAGGAGGGAGGGAAACCTGGACTGCAGCTGTATAAGCACTCGAACATCTACATTTATGGTAGGTACAAAACTGTACTATGTTCATCGTGCATACAGCTGCAGTCATAACAGATGGGTAGAATCCCCAAGCTAAGAAAGGGGTGGTAGGCACTAGTTGGAACTAGGAGGAGCCAGGATGCCCTGCAAGACTGCAGTGGCAAAGCCTGCTCTAGTTTTGGAGTATAATGGTAGGTGGTAGTGCTTGGAGAAGGTATGCACAGAACTCCAAGTGGCTGCTTCCAAAATATCTTTGGTAGGAACTCCTCTGAGGAAAGCTGCAGAGGTAGATGTGGCCCTTGTGGAGTGAGATCTGATGCCTGCAGGTACAGTTTTGCCAAGAAAAGAGTAACAAAAGCGTATGCAGTGGGCTATCCATTTTGAGATTGTCTGTTTGGAAGTAGGCTTCCCTTGAGCTCCTATAGCACAGGACACAAAGAGCTGTTCTGATTTTCTGAAAGGCTTTGTTCTGTCCAAATAATAACGCAGTTGTCTGTGGATGTACAAGGAATGTAATAATCTCTCCCCTTTGTTTTGAGAATTAGGATAAAAGGTAGTTAAGTGTATAGCCTGATTCAAAGCTACCCTGGATACCACTTTTGGCATAAAGGACGGGTTGGTTCATAAGGAAACTCTGTCCTGATGGAAGATGATAAAAGGCTGCACAGCCATGAGGGCTTGTAGTTCTGAAACCCTACGAGCTGAAGTAATAGCCAGAAGGAAAGCTGTTTTCCATGACAAATATTGCAAATCTGTTGAGGAAGCTGGCTCAAAAGGAGGCAAGGTCAGCTTTTCTAGTATGAAATTGAGGTCCCAAGCAGGTATTGGTTGCTTCCTTGAGGGTTTTATATTCTTAGCCCCTCTGAGGAACTGTCTTAAGAGGGGGTGAGAGAATAAAGGTGGATCAGTGTTGTATTCTGCATAAATGGCTGAGTCATGGATTTTGATGGAGGAGAATGAAAGTCCACTGCTTAGCAGTTCAGCTAGATACTGTAATATTTGAGGTAAATTCAGTTTTCCAGGATTCTGGCCCTTTTTCTAATTCCAGGCACAAAACCGCTTCCATTTTGCGGTGTAGGCTTTTTTAGTACACGGCCTTCTGGCCTCCAAAATGACATTCTGCACCTCCTTGGAGAGTAGGGTCTGTTGTGATGTTAAGGAATCTTCCATGCGGCCAGATTGAGTGTTTGCATCTGACTGTGAAGAGTTTTGAAGCTGTGCTGAGTCAGAAGAAGAGGCATTAGAGGTAGGGTCCATGGTAGGGAATGCGTCAGGCTCCTCAGGAGTGGGTACCAGTGTTGTCTTGGCCAGTCTGGAGCAATGAGAATCATCTTTGGTCTGTCTGCTCTAGTTTTTAATAGAACTTTGGGCAGCAGAGGAAGAGGTGGAAAGGCATAAACTGTCATTGTTGTCCAACTGAAAGAGAGAGCGTCCACTCTCCAGGCCTTTGGATGAAAAGTCCTTGAGCAGAATTTTGTCAATTGGTGATTTTTGTGGGAGGCAAAGAGATCTATGTCTGGCCTTCCCCATGCTTGAATTATTTCTGTAAAAACTTGAGGATGCAACTTCCATTCGTGTGGATCTGTCACATTTCTGCTTAGGTTGTCTGCCAGCGTGTTTTCTTTGCCTGACAAGTACTGTGCTTGAAGCTCGATTTGTAATTCCAGAGCCATGTTCCAAAGTGACATGGCCAGTCTGCATAGGGGGTATGAATGGGTTCCTCCCTGTTTGTTTATGTACCACATTACTGTCATGTTGTCTGTCCTTATCAATAGTTGACCTGGATGCAGAAGGTCTTTGAAAGCTATAATAGCATTTATTACTGCTAGTATTTCCTTTTGATTGATGTGAAGGTGCTTTTCTTTTTGGGACCATTTGCCCTGAATGCCCTGAATCTGTCATGTGCGCCCCCCAGGCGTAGTCCGAGGCGTCTGTTGTGATGACTTGATTTGCTTGAGGCTTGCAGAATGGGAGACCTGTGTTTGCTTGGCATGCTTGAGCCCACCACAGAAATTCCTTTTGAAGACATGGAATTAGCGGTATTATTGTTTCCAAACTGTGGCTGTGTTGAGACCATAGGTTTTTCAGGTACCATTGAAGTTTCCTCATATGCAGCTTTGCACATGGGATTAGTAGGATGCAAGATGCCATGAATCCCAGAGCCTGCAGGTTTTTCCTTGCGGTCAGCCTGGTAAAATCTGCTAGTGTTCTGAAGTATTGAGTTAGTTGCCCCTGCTTCTCTGGCAGGAGGTAGGCCATCTGGGTGTTTGTGTCCAAGTTGGCACCCAGGAAAATTATTTTCTGAGAGGGTATCAGCCTTGATTTCTTTTTGTTGACCGTGTATCCCAGAGAATTCAACAACATTATTACATAAGCCAGATGTTTCAGAAGAATGTGCTTGCTGTCCGCTTGGATCAGGCAGTTGTCCAAATATGGGTATATTTGTATCCCTTGAGGTCTGCAGTGGGCAATTACTGATGCCAGGCATTTCGTGAATACTCTGGGCACAGTAGATAAGCCAAAGGGCAATGCAGAGAATTGATAATGGGTTGATCCTGCAAGAAATCGGAGGTATCTTCTGCAATTTTGTCTGACTGGGACATGCAGGTATGCCTCCTTGAGGTTCAATGTTTCCAGCCAAGACTCCTTGCCCAGCATGGGAAGAAGCTGCTGTAAAGTGAGCATCCTGAATTTTGGTACGAGTAAAAATGTGTTTAGGATGGATAGGTCCAAAATAGGTCTCCAATCTTTTCCCTTCCTTGGTACCAGGAATAGTCTAGAATAAAAGCCTTGACCTTGTTCGTGAGTAGGTACCTCTTGAATAGCTTTCATGTCCATGAGATCTGAAATCTGTTTTTGTGCCTCTGCCCTTTGATTGTGTGGCAGGTTTGGCATGCCTCTCATTTTTGGAAGGGTGTGAAAATGGAATCTGTAGCCTCTGTTTATATTGTCCAGGATCCATTTGTCTTTTGTGACAATATGCCAATTTTTTGAAAATAATGCCAGTTTTCCGCCTAAGGGTGCTGCCATTTGAGCCTTGCTTGGCATGCAAAGGGGAAAGCCATTGGGCTTACTTTCTGAATGGCTGCGAACTATCCTCACCCCCTCTTTGTGTAGGAGCTTGCCACTGTCTGCCTCTATACAATCCTTGAGATTGCCCTCTGCCCCTCGGGTGCCTGTATCTACCTCTTTGGGGTCTGTCCGTGGCTGGAAAGGACCAATTTTTGGAAGGCCAATTTCTACTGAAATGTGGAGGTTGTACCTGTAGAAAATCCTTCACTGTTTGCATTGATTTAGCTTTTTTCTCCATTTTCTTTAATACCTCTTCAGCTTTAACACCAAATAATACATCCTTTTGAAGAGGGGCATCTAGCAATTTAGCTTTGACATGATCTGGTAAGGTTTGTTCCTTGAGCCGGGCATGTCTATGTATCACTGATCCTGTAACTGCAGCTCTACATGAGGCCTCTAGAGCATCAAAACCACATTGCAAGGTATGTTTACCCACTTGTTCTGCACTATGCATCAAATCCTACAACTCCTTCAAGTCTGATTGTTCAGGTTGTGACATTTTACTTCTCAATTGTGATAACAGAAACTGCTGGTACTTTAGCATATGGAACTGGCAGTTTAATGCCCTCATGGTTAAGGTGGCCGAGGTATATACCTTTTTTCCCCACCTTTCTAAGGATCTGGAATCTCTCTCGGAAGGTAATGGATTTTTAGCAGTGGAGGCCTTAATTCCTTTTGGGCCCTGTGAGATAGTTTCTGGGTCAGCCGCATGGCTTTTGTATAAAAATTGGTGTGAGTCAGGAACCCGGTAGTACCTGTCAGGCTTGACAGGGGCTGGAGGTAAAGAATCCGGGTTAAGGCAGGCCTCCGAGTACACATCATCTAGTATGTCTAAGACAGGAGGTATAGCCAGAGGCCTGTGCTGAGGTAGCAAGAGAAAATCCCTAAGGCTTTTCTTGGAATCAGAGTACTCTTGGCCTTCCCAGTGGAAGTGTTCCCTTAAGGTATGCAAGGTTTCCCCAAATAAGTAATCCTCTGGGGGGGAGACAGAGGGAATGGACTCCTCTGCATCAGAATCTTCAAAAGGGGAGTAAGAATGTTCCTGTTCATCAGAGTGCTCTGATATAATGGAGGCCTGGTCAGAGGAGGGGGATTCTTCCTCCACTCTGGGCCTTTTGTCTGGGGGGGGATTGAGAACCCCTGATAAGAGTAATTAAATCCTCAGCCATTTTGAGCATCTGTTTTTTAGGCATGGGGCCCGGAGAAAGGCCCTGTGTAGCTTGTCTCTTAGAATGCATGGCTGCTTTAGACTTAGTGAAAGCCTTGATGGAAAAAGAAGAGGAAGGTCTGAAGACACCTTGAGAGGAGGCAGACCTGTCTACATTTTGAGATTCACCACCAAGAGTGGCTTCGGTATCTGTAGTCGGGGTGTGGGCCGAGGAGCCAGTGACCTCGGGCACAGAAGACACCGCCAAAGAAGTGTCGTCGGTAGTCAGGGGCTGCGTAGGTGCCTTGCTGAGAACCGGACCACCTGTAGTCGGCTTTGGCGTGGTGTCGGTAGAGGCCACGGACCTCGTGTGTCAGTCCTTATTTTTGCGTTTTTTTAGACAAAACTGGAGTCGGAGTATCCGACGACATAATATAGTTAAATTTTTTGCCAGAATAATGCTGGGCGAACTCCGCCCAACATTTAATGGTGCGTTTATTGAATGTAGCACAAAAATGACAGACCGAGATGTCGTGGTCTGGGCCTAAGCAAGGAATACAGAGGGAATGAAAATCCTTATGCGGTATTTGCTTCCCATATGAAATACAATTATTAACTTTGTCTGACATCGGTCTGAGGCAAGAAAAGTTTCCCCAATGGGGTACTTAGCTTTCAAGAAGACTTCGGTTGCAAAATTTTCGTAATTTCAGGAGCTGGCCGACCCGGCACTTGCGAACTGCTTCTGCTTCGGGCACTGCGCAGCAAGAAAGACTGAAGAAAATGGTGTCGGCTGGTTCTTTTATACCCATGTCGCACTGACGTCAGGGAAGAAGCGACGGCAACCGATGCTGGACCTAGACTTTGGAATTCGGCCGACCGAGGACCCGCCTGACAGCAGGAGAACCCATCTGTTATGACTGCAGCTGTATGCACGATGAACATCAGCCACATATCATAGACAAGGCTGCATTTGATGGTAACTTAAAGAAATGATGGCCAACGTGTTACTCTTAAATAAAATGCACCACGCCTCATACCTCTCAACCATATCAAATTCCTCAGCATTTACCAGTTTTGAGGGCAAAATAATGAGGTGCCACGAATTCCCGAGTGGCCTCTTCAATTCCCATTTTTTTTTCAAACTTTTTTTTTTTTACTTGAAGCTGCTGACGTCACCACGCATATCCTATGTGATGATGTCAGTGTTGTGAGGCAGACTGCCACCCTACCAAGAAACATGGCTGAGTGTGAGGGCTCAGATAGTGAGTGCACTGTGTGTTTGCTGTTTTGAAATCAATGTCTTGTGGCAGTTGTGGTCATCCTGATGTTTTCTTGTACTGTTGTGTCTTTTTCTGTTTCATATGTATATTTTTTTTCATTTCCAGCAGTTTAAAGCTGATTACCCCAAGACTTGCTCTCAATTTCTCTGCCTGCAAAAAACAAGATGCAGACGTACAAGATGGGGACAATTTTTTTTCTCACAAGACAGGAAGTGTTGTAGATAAAAATAAATATGTTTCGTGAATCAGTTGTAGAATGAAGAACAATGACAAAATTCAAATGTGTAGGACAGGAACTTTAGTAAAACAATTACAAAGGGTGTGAAAATAAATAAAAATGTGTGAAGTCTGAATCTCAAATAGTCAAATGTCTTTACTTGTACATTTGTACATACATGTATGTTGTGAGGATTAGGATTGAAATAGCAGGCAGCAGAGACCACCGACTGCAAGTGGGACTGTGGAAGTCAGTTAGGTTTTCTTACTTCTGCCAGGTCAGATAAGCGCATTAGCGCAACAAAACAAGTTAAAGTACAGTACCTTCTGCAGTGCTGTGCAGGCAGCAACAAAGCAGCAGAGTCCATCTGGTCCGCCCAGAGTATGCACTCCAGGAAATCCCGCCAGACCCAGGCCAGGATGAGAAAGTTTACGTTCTCCAGCGGCTTGAAGTCCTCCGGCTCCAGGTAAGTAAAAAAGAATAAAGGAAACCATACCTCAAAGTCACGCCTTTATAGAATTTCGCAGAATCATGATGTCCAGACTTTTGCCTCATTTTTTTTTTTTTTTTGGTTTTCTGTTAATGCAAATTATTGGCAATTTTGGCAATTTGGAGGGGGGGTGCTGCACCTATGCATTTTTCCCCACACTGGTTACGAAGCCAGACATTAGATGGCCTAAGTTAACAGTCTGGTCCTCAGAGATGTTTGTATACTGCTGAGCAGAAGACCAGAAAATACAGAAGGCAGTTGCAACTGTATGTTGGAGCTGTTATTAATGAAAAGTGAACACAGTAAAGGCACAAGTATACAGCCTTGTATAGGTTCATAGGTTCATAGGTTCATACTAGGCTATCTGCCCCTTTAGTATGGGGAACTATACCCATTATTTTGCTGTGCCTCTGTCGAGTAACAGTGACACTGAGGTAATCCTGGGGTATATCTGCGATCCCCATCCATTGGTCAAGATTTCTCTTGAACAAGGCCAGTGCTCTGCCTCACATATAGAGTCTTTGGGTGATGAATCTATCCCTCCAGCGCCCTATTAATAGCCGTGGAAGGTTTAAGTCTCCCGCCCTTGTGGCTCTGACTGATCTAGATTTTTTGAGGTGAAGCATATTCATCAAATCTGGGTTTGACATGGAAGGCATGTTCACATTGGTGGGGTGCATGTTTGAATTGATAAGTGTTCATATAGAATGGATGACTACACCTTGTTTAAACTTGACAATGGTACAGTTATACAGTCCCAAAAGCAGCAGAATTTTTAGTTAACTGGACAGGACTAGCACAAATGGCTACTTTTGGACTTCCTGAGGCAATCTTCTTGTAGCTGCTATCTGTGAAAGTATGCGCTGACTAGTGCAAAGAAAGTTGCCTTGCTGAAGATAATCTGTTAAATGAGATGGCATAACATTTTCTAGGACTTAAAGAGGGTTGTTAGCTTGGGTAAATTAAAGCAGGGTCTATATTAGATCAGCGAACGCTTAAAAAAGTAAATGCTGATTGATCGACCTTATGTAAGCGAAAGCTTACAATCACGAACTGTCAGATCAGCGATTTTTTTCCCAGGGAAAAAATCACTGATCCAAAACACACACACACAACACAAGCACACCAAACAAACAGAAATCCACACACATACACCTAAAATCTGACACCTAACCCTACACTAAACTATGCACACACCACTAACTATCCACTTACCTTAACCCAAACTCTAACCCTAAGGTCTGTCACTATCGCACACTCACCTCACCCACTCCCTAACTCACCTAAACCCGCCATAACCCTCACGTCCACACAATCGCACACATACCTAACCCAAGCCCTAACCCTAACTCACTTAACCCACCCTAACACTCACATCCACACAATCGCACACTTACCTGAATCTGACCCGTAACTTTCCACCACAGCACTGAAAATACCAAAGCAACAGAAACGGACGACCAAATTCTTTCCCTAGGAAAAAATTTGGGTTTCTGTTGCTTCGATATTTTGAACATTCGCTAAAATAAGGTCGATCAATCAGCATTCGCTTGTTTAAGCGTTCAATGATCTAATATAGACCCATTAAAGCAGTGGGCAGAAGAGGTGACATGTCGAGTTCAGGTATGGAAATGTTTCTAAGGTGAGATTTATGATGTTTTGTAAAAGTAGGGGACATAGACGTTGCATACATAGATATTTTAAATACATATGTTCTGTTCTAGAACAACTATGAGGATGAATTAAATTTGTAACAATTTGTTTATTGTGGATAAGCATAGAAGAGCGCTGAAATGAAATGCCAGTACTATTCATTGGGAGATATAGAGGTTAGTTTGGGAGGTTTGTGATCACTGCACTTTTATATTGGTCTAAGCAAAGTGTGTTCCACTGACAGCTTTGACATTTGATTCTGCTGTGTTATCTGGTAGGCAGAGGTAGACGTTTTGATGTGGCTTTACTGGTATTAGTTGTTAGAAGTTTTAGTTTTTTCCACAGTAACTAAGGGAGTTTAGCATGACAATAGTTTAAAACTTTTTGCTTTGATTATGAATTTTGAGCAAGCATTTCTGGGGAAGAAGTGTTCCCACTTCTGAAGCTGATTACTGAAGTTGATTAGAGGCTATGTATTCATATGATGCTTTGTAGTCATACAATGCTTTGTATTTATATGATGAAGGGATCCATAGTGAAATCTAGATATTTATTCTTTGAATCCTTGCTGCTATTCTATTTACAAGGATGTTAAAAAATGTCTTTTTGTCTAGCATGACTTGTATAAAAGGGACTTGAAATAGATTCTAGGAACCAGAAGGTAAAGCTGTTAAATAAGATCACATTAGTACAGTAGGCCTCAGGATGGCCATATTCTGGGAAAAATTTTAAAATATAAGAAGCACTTGGAGGGATTTCGATACATTAAAATTGCACAGAATGTAAAGATACACTGACAAATTTTTGTTCTTTACTTATTAAAATATGTAAATGCTGTGTCACCTAGCTCCATACACCCACTAATTGTTTAACACATTGTTCTAGTTATGCAGTCCTGCATCTGTCATGTGGTCTTGTCCCACCACCCAGCCTTAAAAATGAATTTGAAGAAATGCTATGGTAGAACGAACAGAGAGTATTTGCCTGAATATTTTTTTAACTTAATGTAGTAATACTTGACACTTTGACATGAAATTTTATGAGCTAGGAAGAAGTACACTTGAGCATAACCTGGGGCATTTACTGTTGTAGTGTAACAACAATTTTATTACTCTTTATTGCATTTTTAGGAGTAGATTGAAGAAGCAGATGATAACTTAATATAAGGGGCCATAGAGTGAAATACATATATACTCCATACATTGTATATACAGGGACACTTTAAAGATGCATATTGTCAACACTGTACAGTGTGACAGGGCTGATAAAAGTCTGAGCAAATTATTACATTAAATCGAATGATCAAACTGGATTGTTCAGGACAGGCTACCAAGGTGGACTGCAGAGAAAAGTGTTTTGCATACATTGGTTACAGTTTTTATTAATGTTTACGTTGCATAATAGATGTGAATCACATTAATCATTGTGGCAATAGCCTAAGCTATATGGGTTATAACCTGCTAAGGATATAACAGCCAGCAAGTTTCCAAAGCTTCAGGGCACCTTCCACATGTATTAGATAGCTCAAGCTGACATGACTAAAAGATGTGTTTGGATGCCTAAGCCCTTTGTAGCCTTCCTGCCACCAGAGACAGCACTCCTCTGTGTGTTTTCAGGACTTGGTTTGTGGTGTTCTTCTTCTGGGCAGATATTTTTCCTTTGGATTAAAATCACCCAAATATTATATTTAAGCTTAGGCATATGTGTTTTTGTTGTCTGTTGAAGTTGGAACTTATTTAATTTGTATTTACTTATATTTTATACCAGTTTAGCACTTTCATTTGACTGTTTACTGTTAAGAGAAAAAGTTTTAAAACATACTGTTATTTGTCTTTTTCCTCTTCTTGCAAAGTGAACATGTTATTTGTTGGGATATGCCTATCAAAGATGGGCCTCATCTGTGAACAAAATACAGCACTGCTTATGAACCTGAATAATAACTGTTTTCTGCATTTCAGAATAAAGAGATTTGGTTATAGCTTGGTGAAGCCTGGGATAAGGACGCACGGCCGAGTAAGAGTTAATTTACTGAAGCAGGCTACGTGTCCTGGAAAATTTGAGCTACCATTGTTGAACTGAACATTCTGTACTTCTTGAACATTCTGTACTAACTGTTGGTTTGAGGTGATTTGTGATAAACATGTTTATCCCATATGTTTTTCATAGCCAACTGTCAATGGTCAGAAATGTAACAAAAAGTTGTTTTGCTTGCAGTATAAAAGTTGATGTCAGTAAACAAGTTGACCAGAGGAGATCATCTTGGCCAACATGCTGTGTAATCTGGTTAGCTGCTAATAAAGAAGTTTTTCATCACCTGAGGCAGATGTGACTCGTTTGAATTTTTCTTCTGACATTTTGGTCCTTCGGCCTGGAAACCTCTAAGAAGATATGGATCAGACCGACAGAGAGACCGAAAAACCTGTGCAGGTGAGGGTTTCTCATCTTAAGATTCCCTCGACTGAAAGCCCTCCGACTGATTTGTCGTTGAAAGGAGGCCGGCCGCTCTCTGATCCCTATCTGAGGGACGGTTTCTGAATGAAAAGGGGAAACGGAGTCTCATCTGGTCCAGTTAGGATGAAAAATAAATTTTCTTTTAATTTAATTTAACCTTGTCGACAAGGGTTTTATTTTTAGTTAAGGGTGGGTAGGATTACTTGTTAAGATTCTTTTGTTAGGATCACCCGTTAAGATAGTCCCATTTTATAATAAGCCCTGTAAAATAACTTTGATACAGTCCTAAAATAAGAAATCTAGGGGAAACGTGGGTTTGAGTTGCTGCAAGTGTGAGAGTGATGTCTGTTTAAATGTTGATGCTAAGTATACGAAAGGTTTAAACAAAAATAATGTTAAATTTTTGAAAAAGTGGAAGTCCAGATATGATTTTGATGGTACACTGAATAATAATGCCTGTGCAAAATTGGTTAGAGATTTGAAAAGAGATGCGGTAACTAGAACTAAAAAGCAAAGACAATTGGGATTTCCCCAAGCACAAAAATGGTTAGAAGAAGCAAATAGACGAGCTAAAAAACAGTGCCAGGAAAAAGAAAAAAATAAATCAAAAGGGATCACTGGTGCCAAGTGGAAAAGTAGCTTTATTTTTAGATAAGGAGGATGAGCATACAGTTTGTGCGGTACAAAGGCAGGCAACTGCCCACTGTATGGGGAAATTGCTGCTGCCGTACCGGCGGAACCTCCTCAATATCAGTCTGAAGATGTGGGATCTGTACAGCAGGGTGGGTTATTGGCTGCTCAAGGAAGCGTTGTGACCCCTCCAATTTACCCGCAAATTCCCGTAGTACCCAAGGTTGCTTTGCAACAGGTACACCAACCTATGCAGTTAAGGTCGGGACCAGCAGGGCAAGGACGTTGGGCCATTAAACTTTCTGACCACTCAGAAAACCTTCCCTTAATACAAGTTGCAAACCCACAAGCAGGGGATGTTGGACAAGAGCCAACTATTTTAGTTTATCGTCCCTGGGCTAGAGAGGATATAAAACGAGCTACAGATGGTATTCCTCCTCCCAAGGTTAATTTTCAAAAGTTTTCTGAGGACATAGTTGGTATGCATTTAAGTTATCATCTAAATGGTTTAGAAGTAGAACAAGTGGTGCAACAAATCCCGGGTCCAGATTGGCACTTAGTTTGTGGTACTTGGACATGTAAGGCAGATGACAGCACTACATTAAAGCATAATTCTGGGGTGTTAGACACGCGAGTCACTGACATGTTAAAGAGAATTTCTGATAAGTGGCGTCCAGGAGCAGATTGGACAGTAATAAATCAGTGCATCCAAAATGATGATGACTCTGTAGATCACTATATTGTAAGATTGACAGAAGTGTTCAATAACCATTGTGGAATGATGATTCCGCAGGATCAGACCAATGATAGTCCGTATGAACAGCAATTGAAAAATGCTTTTCTTAAGGGTTGTAGGGCTCTGATAAGTAGTTTTATAAAAAAATTATAACTAAGCATATGGTAGATCATAGAACATGTAGACTGCAACCTTTGTTTGAATATGCATGGCATGCTGAGCGACATTTCAATCTAAAAAAGAAAAAGAAAGTACAAGTGTTAGCAGTAGGGGATGATGGTGGTATATTCTTGGTACAGGACCAAAGGGGGCAAGGGTGCCGTGGTGGCATAAAAAAACGTGGGGGCCCGAAATGGGACACGTTGAATAAACCGGGTGGACATTCAGAGGAATATGAGGGGAGGTTAAAACGTGGAGAATGTTTTAAGTGTGGTAGATGTGGGCACTTCACTGCCGACTGTGAAGAGTGGCAACATCCCCCACAGCTTACGAACAAGGGCTCCGCATGACTATATGATAGTAAAGGAAGGCGCCAAATTCATTATTGTGATTATTGCAGAGAAGAAGAAAGTGAGAATGATTGTGATGACGATGAGGCAGACACTCTCTGCGATGAATGTCAGAACACTCAGAAGGAAGGGCGGGATTGTGACTGTGAAGTCATAAACCTTGCAAATTTGGGTATTGCTATGCATCTAGATCAAAAACCCATGATAGAGTTTTTGGTTGAGGGACAGAAAGTGGTGTTTTTATGTGATTCAGGTGCATCGCGTACACTATTGGGTCCAGCAGTTCTGCCCCTGAACTGCGAGATGGACGAGTTTGTCCTTGTGAAAGCGGCAAACGGGAAAATCTATAAGGAACCACTGTCACATCCTCTATTGTTCACAGATCCGCAAACAAACCAAACTGTTAGGTGTAGGGTAATTATATCGAAAGTTTGTCCAGTTAATTTGCTGGGAAGAGATTTGATGCATTTGTTTGGAACAGCGGCAATTGTCACACCTAAAGGCATTGAGGCGAAAAGGTTAGCGGATGGCTTGGTGGTACAGGGAGTACAAGACTTGTTTTACTGGTATAGCCAGGACTTGATTTCAAACGGGCCGGGGAGGGTTGATACAGATTTGATCAACCTAGCTTTAAGTAAATCTAGGAGCGGGTCACCGCAGGTTGGGGCGCACTTACATTTTACAATGTTCTACAGAAAGGCCCCTGGTCCGGATAAAGAATTTGAGAAAGAATTCTTTAAGCACAAATGTGCAAGGATAATTTTGAATGATATGTTTTGGGATACGCAAGGTAATACAGTAGTGACCTGTACTTTGACCAAGGAAATGAGTTCTTTATATCGCTCAGGTTATAGCCCACATATTTCAATTACTAAAGCGGTGGGGACACATTGGGTAGATTTGGCGAAAAAGGTAACGAATTGAGACACAATGTCCGAAAGTCAATTGAAAGATCAACAGATCCAGGTACAAAGATTAAATTGGGTGACTTGGGCACAACCAAGTGTGCACTTCAGGGATGACAAAACAGAAAGGGCATGACAAATCCTCCTAACCCAAGAGGAAGATAGTGCGTTAAGTGCCTTACCTGTAGATTTATGGTCAAAAGGTATAGGGGATGTAGGACTGATGAAAACAGCAGGTGAAGTTTGTATAACTCCAAAGTCAGGTTTTAGACCTCATAAGCACCAATACCCGCTAAGTAAACAAGCAGAGGAAGGAATTAAGCCAGTTATTGAGCAGCTAAACAGGTAGGAATTCTTGTTGAATGCCCAGATTCGCCCTGCAATACTCCGTTGTTTCCTGTAAAGAAACCGGATGGGTCATGGAGGTTGGTTCAGGACTTACAAGCAGTTAATTCGGCTGTGATCCCAGGAGCACCGGTGGTCCCTGACCCCTATACATTACTTAATGATTTACTACCTCAGCACAGATATTTTTCTGTCATAGATATAAGCAATGCTTTTTTCTCCATACCACTACACAAGGAGAGTAGATTTTGGTTTGCATTCACTTATCAAGGTAAAAGATACACCTACACCGGATTGCCACAGGGTATTGTGAGAGTCCGACAATATTCGCACAAGAAATGGCTGCGAATTTAGCTCAGTTTGTTCCCCCAGAGGGAAGCCAGGTTCTGTTGTATGTAGATGATATTTTGTTGGCCTCGCCCACGCAGGAAGGTTGTAAAAGGGATACCCTTGCCCTTCTTAGTTTTTTAGCTGAGCAAGGACATAAGGTAAATAAAGAAAAGTTACAAATTGTGGAAAGCACAAGTAAAGCACTTGGGTTATTTAATTTCGCAGGCAGGTAGACAATTGGAGAACAAAAGAAAACAAGCAATTCTTGAGGCACCTATGCCCACAACTAAGCGGGAGATGATGTCCTTTTTAGGTGTGACTAATTTTGTAGAAGTTGGATCCCTAACTATGCTAAGGAAGTAGGGCCATTGACCGCACTAATCTATGATACTCCCATGGCGGCAAAGAATGATATACAGTGGACAAATACGGCAATACAGGCATTTAATAGAATTAAGCAACTGATAGCAGGATCCTCTGTTTTGGGTTTTCCGAACTATTCTAAGCCGTTTATCCAAATGGTTGATTGTAAGAGAAAATATATGACTTTGGTTCTGGTACAAGTACATGGGGATAAACAGAGACCAATAGCTTTCTATTCCTCCAGATTAGATCCTGTTGCAAGGGCATTGCCGCATTGTGTTCAAGCTGTAGTGGCAGCCGCCATGGCAGTACAAGCCTCAGCATCATTAGTTTTGTTTACCCATTACAATTGTGGATTCCACATTCAGTAGCTACTATACTTTTGCAAGATAAGATAACCTTTTTATCTCCTAGTTGACATTTGTCATGTATGACAATGCTGCTGACACAGCCTCATATGACCATAGAAAGATGTACTACTCTTAATCCGGCGACACTTTTGCCAACTCCAGAAGAAGGTACTTCACACGTTTGTTTAGAGATCATTCATGACAAAGTGCTTCCCCGACCAGATTTAACGGATATTCCGTTGGTAAATTCTGATCTCGTTTTGTTTGTAGACGGATCAGCAAAGGACACTGTAGGAAAAACACTAGTAGGGTATGCAGTCACCACAGAAACTGAAGTTTTGGAGGCAAAAAGATTGTCAAACATTTATTCTGCACAAGCAGCTGAGTTGGTGGCTTTGACTCGAGCTTGTACCTTAGAGGAGGGTAAAAAAGTGACAATTTATACAGATAGTCAATATGCTTTCTCCACTGTACATGTTTTCGCTCAACAATGGAAGAATAGGGGAATGGTTACTGCGACAGGCAAACCAATAAATCACAGAGATTTAATTTTACAGTTGTTAGATGCAGTGCAACTACCACTTCAGATAGTGATATGTAAATGTTCCGCACATACCAACAGAAAAGATCCTGTCTCCAGGGGAAATGTACTTGCTGATAGGGCTGCAAAAGAGGCAGCTCAAGAAAATGATTTGCTTTTGCATGACAATGATTTAGAGCCTGGACACCTCTTAGACTTAGAGACACTAAAAGTAATGCAAACATTGACAACACAGAAGGAAAAATGTCATTGGGTAAAATATGGTATCACTCAACAGAGTGGGTTGTATAGGGCATCAGATGGCAAAATGGTATTACCCTCAAACCTTTTTAGGTATGCGGCATTGGTTAGCCATGGACCTGCCCATGTAGGAGTACAGACGATGATTCAAATGGTGTCTAAGGTGTTTTGGTGTAAGGGGTTTTCAACTTATGCAAAGCAATTCTGTTTATCTTGTTTATTATGTGCAAAGTATCATGCTCAGGGGGGAGTTAAAAAGTCTCAGCAGGCATTCCCCACCCCTCCATATCCATTCCACACACTCTGTATGGACTTTATTGAATTGACACCCTCAGAGGGAAAAAGGTTCTGTTTAGTCATTATTGATGCTTTTTCTAAATGGGTAGAAGCTTTTCCAGTAAAGCACCTGAATGCACAAACAGTAGCAAAGCTTTTGACCACAGAAATAATTCCCCGATTTGGTTTACCAAGACGCATTTACAGTGATAATGGGTCTCATTTTGTTAACCAGATTGTTCAGAAGTTGGGTCAAGTGTTTCAAATTGATCTTAAATATAATTGTGCTTACCATCCCCAATCAGCTGGACTGGTGGAAAGACACAACGGTGTCTTGAAGAGTAAGCTCCGCAAACTAATGGCAGAAACACATAGATCATGGACTGCGTGCCTTCCTTTGGCACTCCTGTATATGCGAATCTCACCTTCCTACAAAGGACTTACACCATTTGAACTTTTGTTTGAGAGACCATATTACGTCCCGCAGTGGCAAGGATTGTTGCCAGCGGAACGTGAGGGGGGTGAGGATCTAGCGGATTATATGAAGAAGCTGCTAAATGTCAAATCTCTATTAACCAATGACTTCTTTGCAGATTCCAGAAATGAAACCTTATTAAGCGTGGCACCCGGGGACTGGGTGTGGATCCGAATTGTGAAGAGAAAGAATTGGTCATCCCCCAGGTGGGAAGGCCCATACCAAGTACTAATCTCGACACCTACGGCTGTAAAGATCGCTGAGAGGACTTTGTGGATTCATATCACCCACTGTAAAAAACTGAAGGCTCTTCCTTCTGCCATTGATATTGGTCAAACTCCACCGGACCTCTGAGCGCAAAGTCTGGCTACAAAGGGGGATTAGCCCAATAGGGGCTAGTTCGTCACAAACCAAGTGAAGAAACCAAACGGCGCAAGGTAGTCCTTAGGGAGGATGGCCATGTTCAACTGGTACTTGAACTGTCACATGATGAAGATTTTGATGGCAAAAGTAAATATGTCCATACGAGAAGGAACAGTTGCAAAAGAAAAAGGAATGGTGGTGCAAGTGTTACTAGTGTGTTTAAGGTGAAACTTTGTGAAGGAATTTTGGACTGTTCTAAATGGAACAATAATAATTTCTTGACTCGTGCAAAATACTTGTGCAATAGAGACTGTATGTCCTGGTCAAATGTTTGATGGTCAACAGATGTGAATGGATGGGAAACAAGTGATGCAGCGATACCAGAGAAAGATAAAAGCAGGCAACAAAGAATAAAAATTGCGCATTCCCAAGGTACCGAAGTAATTACTATAACCATTGTGTCATCACAAGAAATTGATTCAGGAGTTTATGGAATCGGAGTGTCTCTTCCAACTAGAACTGATCCTTTGGGGACCCTCCAACTTAAAGTACAAAGCCTTAAGAATGCGACAAGTAAAGCAGATTTTGCCTTCACAGAAGAAGAACAATTGTTACTTGAGACGGGATTCGTACACCATAATGAATGGTTATCTTGGGTTAGATATAGTACCCGAGAAGCACATCGTGAGAACTGTATTTCTTGTGCTGAAGGTAAACAGCAATTAGCAACAGCCCCATTGATGCAAGATGAAGGTAACCTAACGTGTCTGTTGAAATTATTCTTCAACAAAACTGAAGATAAATGCAAAAATGAAACTCAGCATTTTCCAGTCATAAGCAAAGTTGAGAAACCGCCTGCAGCGATTTCCTATCCAGGTTCATATATGTGCATTTCCAGAGATGGCACAGGGAAGAATTATGGCAATATGGGACAGAACTATTGCAATGTTACTGTGAATGGCAATGAGAATCCATTTCTGGAGAATAAACTCATAGTTTAGCAGACGTATGGTGGTTATGTGGAGACAACAAACTCAGATCAAGGCTTACGATTCCGTGGAAGGGAACTTGTGCACTTGTAAAGTTAATTCTGCCATTCTACATTTTCCTAGTTCCAGCAAGCAGTTTCGTAAGAGAACCTGAAATAAAGCCGAAGTGGTTGAGTAGGAAAAAAAGAGAGGCACCGAAGCAATCTTTCGATAACGGTGTCTACATCGATAGCATTGGCGTACCAAGAGGCGTACCTGATGAATACAAAGCAATAAACCAAATAACAGCTGGTTTTACATCCATCTTTGTCTGGATTCAACCTAATAAGAATGTGGACTGGATCAACTACATTTACTATAACCAGCAGCGTTTTGTGAACTATACCAAAGATGCATTGAAAGGAATTGCTGAACAACTGGAGGCCACTTCGCAGGTGGCATGGCAGAATCGAATTGCGTTAGATATGCTCCTGGCCAAAGAAGGAGGAGTTTGCAAGATGTTTGGGACTTTCTGTTGTACGTATATTCCAAACAACACTGCGCCTGATGGAAGTATCACTCGAGCTTTGAAAGGTTTGGAAATGTTCTCCGAAGAATTGGTAGAGAACTCTGGGGTAAATAATCCCTTTACAAACTTTCTATAAGCGTGGTTTGGAAAATGGAGTCATCTCATCAGCAGTTTCCTGATGTCTGTTAGAGTCGCTGTGGCTATCGTGGTGGTATGTGGTTGTTGTTGTATACCCTGTATCAGAGGTCTTCTACAAAGACTGGTTGATACTGCTGTTACGAAGACGATGTACCAGCAATTGCAACAGACTGGTGAAAGTGAATACACTGAAATGTGACTTTTTGCAAATGTTTTTGAAGTTTGAAAGTTTGTCTTGCCAATGAAGTAATGTATACAAAGAAAAACTTAGTTTTTACCATATATTGCTGAAATAAAAGACAAATAAAAGTGTTTTCAGGGGGGGAAATGTTAAGAGAAAAAGTTTTAAAACATATTATTTGTCTTTTTCCTCTTCTTGCAAAGTGAACATGTTATTTGTTGGGATATGCCTATCAAAGATGGGCCTCATCTGTGAACAAAATGCAGCATTGCTTATAAACCTGAATAATAACTGTTTTCTGCATTTCAGAATAAAGAGATTTGGTTATAGCTTGGTGAAGCCTGGGATAAGGACGCACGGCCAAGTAAGAGTTAATTTACTGAAGCAGGCTGTGTGTCCTGGAAAATTTGAGCTACCATTGTTGAACTGAATATTCTGTACTTCTTGAACATTCTGTACTAACTGTTGGTTTGAGGTGATTTGTGATAAACATGTTTATCCCATATGTTTTTCATAGCCAACTGTCAACGGTCAGAAATGTAACAAAAAGTTGTTTTGCTTGCAGTATAAAAGTTGATGTCAGTAAGCAAGTTGACCAGAGGAGATCATCTTGGCCAACATGCTGTGTAATCTGGTTAGCGGCTAATAAAGAAGTTTTTCATCACCTGAGGCAGATGCGACTCGTCTGAACTTTTCTTCTGACATTTACACAAACTGTATTTTAATTTTATATGACCGTAGCAATTAATTTTATTTTTATAAAAGATAATTGTATTTTAGTTTTACACAAGTTCAAAGTATTATACAAGTTCAGATGTTAATACAAATAAAACAATTTTGTTCTGGTTATATTTTGTGTTTATTTAATATTAGTATAGAAGCAGTTAATTTTATTTTTATAAAAGAAAATTGTATTTTAGTTTTGCACAAGTTCAAAGTTTGACAAGTTCAGATATTACTATAAATAAAACACTATTGTTCTTCTGTTTATATTTTATGTTTAATATTTTGTCTGTTCTTCAGTTTGTGTTTAAAAGTTGGTATCCCGCAATTCCATTGGGGTGGGTGGGGTTACATAATTATGTATGCACATTTTATGTTAATCAGCATACAGATGTTTGGCCAGTTGTACCTATTTTTCATGGGCCCTTGTCCAAATTTTTGATGATTCCAGGTTGAGAGGTATGCCACCCCTACACACAAAAGAATAAGCCACAGCAATACTAGCTTTACACTGACTTTAGTAAATACAAAACAATGTGCAAGACTTCTACTGTCACACCATATCAGTGACTGTTGCTTAACAATAATCAAACAACAGCACATTACTGTGTACAACTCAGATGTGAAATTGCACCAAAATAGTAATAATAATAATAATAATAATAATAATAATAACAATAATCATCAAAACAATAATGGTCACAATAATTCAAGCTGGTTTCACAGCAAAATACAGTAATGACAGTAATGTACTCTACCTTAGTTCACACAAATGTTCACTTGTTTTGAAAGGCCAGGTTATTGACTCTTTAGAATGAGCAAACAAAAAGAGTATCAGTTAAATTTATCCACAAACAGCACCCACCACAAATCAGAAGTTACAGCCACTTCACTGTATGCTTCAGATGTAAAATTATTATAAAAATATGGTCTATTTTCTGCATTTCATTTGAGTTCCACACAAACAAAGGCCACACAATAAAGCATTCCAAGTTGCTTCACATAAATTACATTAGTCCTGCAAAGCACAGCAATGAGCAAAAAGCTTCAGTTAGGTTTTCCTCCACAGACAGTCCCAGAAAATCTCTGGTATCTGACTCTTATTTACTCTTTTCTTTAAAAAGGACTACATAGTTTATGCTTTCAATTAAACGTCAGCCCAGCTGCTGTCTCCAAAATGTATAACACTACTTCTTACAATGTGGAAAAAATTATTAAAATGTGGAACACATTATCAACTTCACCTAGGAAATCCATAGCACAGTTAATAAATGATTCTTCCTGCATACAAATTATTAATTTGATGAATTTGTATAACTTTTATTTACCATGGATATTTGTAAAAAAAAACTTAATAATTGGTGTGTGACACAATTTTTAAAAAAAGAACTACATGGAGCATTAGCAAGGCTCAGAACAAGGAAACTCCATACATCTCAACTTCTTTGCAAAAGAATTCTGGGCAAAGCCAAAAATATTGAGAAGGACAAAGTCCCCAAATTGGGAACAATTTTATACAGTTTAAAATATTATTCTAATTTGTTTAAACAATTAATAGAACAACAGGCTTTTCATTAACATGCATTTCCTGAACAAGTATGAAGCTCTAATGTCTGGCATTACTGACTGATTACAGCCGTCAGTCATTTAATAAGACAAAAGTATGATGCAAAATCAGGGCCAGTTGACAGGTATGCACACCCCCTTGATAAAGTTTGGCCTCTAATTCCCAAGCTACAATGGTGAGAGGTAAACGTGTTAAAAAATGGAACTAAAGGTCAATGAAAAGCTGCATCTAATGCGGTATTTTTTCTTGCACAAGGCTGACCTAAAAGGTTGTAGCTTTAGAATAACCTTTATCTCATTCTCTCTCTTTACCGGATTAGAGAAGAAAAAAGAGGCAAAAAAATGCTGCCACCGAGTCAGGTCCCTTTTTGTAAGAAGTGAACATGAATGACTGCAACTTTGGCATGACATCTGCTCCATTTTCTGCTCTTGTGCTGTTTGTCTAGGGAGAGCAGGGTGAAGCCAATGACAGGAGTAAACTGCCACTAACTACCAGCAGGTGCACATAGCTACTTGCATATTCTCTTCTCCATGGCCAGATGCCAATCTTGCTTTCCTTGGGACAAGTCATCTAGTCCCACCCCCATGGCTGCAGATTTGGTTAGTATCTTATGCTGGCTATGACATGCCATTATAACTGCCTTTTGCTTTTAAATAAATATTACAGCACACCATCCTTTTTGTGACCACCATCACTGATGTATTATCACAAAGACAGTGAAACAAATTGTTGCTTAATGTATTTTCAGTTGCTGCTGTCATTCACAACAACCTCTAGCCTAAAACAGTCTAATTAATAAAATGAATGTATCGTATCTGTGGGTGATGTGCACTAAACCTACTGGCTACATGGCATGTGATTGTTCAACTGTCAACCTTTACTGGCCGATAAACTTAGCTCCAACTTCCCCCTCACCCCTCCTCAACTTCCCCTCAGGAAATACCATGAAATATAACTCCCCTTCTATCACTAGGGAACAGGTCTTTAATGCTTTCTCTAAGGTCAACAATACTGCATCAATGGGCCCAGAAAATATCCCAGGATGCCTTCTAATTAGCAAGAAACATGACCTATCAGGCCTTCTAGAATAGCTGTTTAGCTGCAGCCTTCAAACAGGCTTTGTTCTTCATGAATGGAGGTCAGCAACAGTCATCCCTCTGCACAAAGGTGGGCCATCTACAGACGCCAGAAACTACAGACTCATAAGTCTCACGAGTCTCATATGTAAAATCATGGAAAGAATTATCATGGAAACGATCAAAAATGACACAGGAAACCTCCAGAAACTGCAGCCAACCTAATTTGGTTTCCTCAAAGACAGGTCATGGCTACCCAACCTGGTGGACTTCTTTGAGAAGGTCATCAAAGCAATGGATGAGGGCAAAATGGTTCACACTATCTACCATGACCTGGCCAAGGCATATGACACAATACCTCACTTGGGCACTGTTGACAAACTCGAGAGGTAAGACATAAACTCTTATGTCACCCAGTGGATAGCCAGCTGGCTCACACACTACAAAGAGGTCAGTCACAAGCGGAGTTCCTCAGGAATTGGTCATGGGGCCTGTGACGCCCGTGCACTGACCCAGTAATCAAGGAGCCTCAATCCTCACCACTAACACCAGTGAGGGGCATCCATATAGGGAAAGGATAATAAATACATATACAGTAAAGTACAATTTCCCTTAAAAGCACACAGAGATCACAGTAGGTCTGGGGCTCGCTCTCCCTTTCTCTCCAGATCCCCAGTAAGACTCCCCACTGGCGCGCTATACGGTCTAGATCTCAGCCTAGTGGGCAAGCTAAAACCTCCAGCACCCTCTCTGTCCAACCAGTGCTTCGTGTCCCTGCTCAAGTAGCTGACGCACACACACTTTGAGATAAGCGTTATATACGACCAAACAGGCACTCCTGGGGAAGGCTGGCACAGGTTCTCCAGCTGTGCCCCTTTTACCCAGACTATACAGTAGAAATCACTGCCACCACCCAGCTAATATTTATCAGCTACTCAAAGGCCCTTATTAAATAGTGTCCAATTATTACTGTGCAATATTATTATCCAAATGGTAAGTGTGGCTAACAGCAAAGCTTATTTGGAGTGACTTGGTACAGTATCAGTACATATATGCAATGTACTCTAGAGCTTAAATTATCTCTACACAAAACAGCCACAGTTGAAAGGTTTAAAAATATTTAATAATAAATAATAAAAACACAAGACAATATTTTTTACTACAAAGTGCTAGTCAAGAGTTCAGAGATCACAGAGAAATGTTTACAATAATACAGTAGGAAAGTTCTGACATCAAACAGTCTAATCTTCCTAATTCCTAGCTATTTCTAAGAGAAACACTAAAGTCTAAGATCCTACTTACATATAGATACAGGCAGTGCTGATGATGTTGGATGTTCTCAAGACAAATGCTCTAATGCTCTCATTTTTTCTGTCCTTAAATTGATAACACAGTACCACTGATTCATTTCAGATTACATCATTTATTTCTGGTTCCCAGGCTAACAGTCTCTCAGTGGTTAATAACCTTTGATATTGGGCAATAAAAGAAATTATACATGAAAATTCTAGCTATTAACTCTGGCCTCAAAACAATAGGCAGAATTCCTTCATTCAGATATACTGGCTCTGAGTTTTAACATCAAAGAATTGATTATCAGCTTTGTTACAGCAGAGTGCACTGTTGTTACATTTTTGCAGTTACACATTTAATACCATTTTTTCCCATTTAAGAGAACAAGCCTGTGGCTTATATTAATATTTACAAATGACAGAATTATCTACAAAATTCTATCTGGCTAGGCTGGCAGCCTTCACCTATCCTCACAGGGCCTCGCCTTTTTGACATTTATTTCACTGAAGTCAAGGCCAATATCAACAGGCTCTGGCTGAATAAATTTATATATGATTGCAAATTAGAAACTGTCATTAAATCTCACACTGACATAGGAATGGCTGACGCTGACAAATTAACTGGTGTCAGAGCCATGAACTAAAACTAAATGGAAGAAATGGATATATCCTTCAGGAAGTCAGCCACTTCCGGTAACTACCATATTGATAACACACCCCTAAGAGTTGACACAGTAGTCAGGGACTTGGGGACACACACAGACAGTCATCAAGCCTTTGACCATCACACATCTTCAGCAGTGAGGAAATCATTCTATGCTGCACAACCTATAAACAAAGGTATGGCATTTAGGTCCAGGGAAGTCACTATTCCACTGTATGTTGCATTCATTAGAACCTATCATGGAGTCAATGCCTCCTTTGAAATGTACCTAACCAGGCTCATCCAACAATTGCAATGCCCACAGAGGTTCCTCACTAAAAGAATACAGGGCGTAAGTAAAATGTCCCATGCAGACTGCATCAAGGTTCTATCCCTGTGTTCTGTCTCCTACAATCTGTTGAGGGAAGATCTATGCCTGGCATACAAAGCATAGTCAGATCCCACCTTAATGGACCTCCTGCAAATTGACAGATCAAACAGCACCACAATTACCCATTCTAAAGACTGAATCCTTCCCCTATGATAGAAATAGAACCTGCTGGAGAGATAGGTATGTATCACAGAGACTACCCTCTCTCTGGAACAAGCTCCCCATCCATGTGAGGCAGACTTCTTCCCTAACCCAACTGAAGTGTAATTTAGACAACTGCATGAGGAACAGGAAATTCATGACTGGTTTGGCACCTATGCTTCTAATGGACACAGGCGGCATGTAAATGTTTCATCTCACAGGCTCCTGCATGTAAATGTTTCAAGTCCCAAGCCCCAGCCTATACTTACCAAAGGTACCAGAACTTGTCAGAGATTTGGGATGCATGGCTAGGCTTAAAAAGGCCCTTGTGGTCACTAGCCTAGTACACACTTATGACATGGAACAAACCAAAACATAATGGAGGACAAGAGACCAAAAGTGGTGACAGATTTTAAATACTGGTCTTGTATACTAAAAGTGACATGCTAAAATAAGAGGTTTTGCTTTGTCATTCATTTTCTGAAGGCTGTGAAATATCAAACTCAAATGTCTGCCATAGTGTATGCAACTCCTCAGCATTTTTTGATACAAAACAACAAACATTATAAAAAAATCAGACAAAAAAAACAAGGTAAAATTAATGTTATTCTGTAAAATCTAAAATTGTTGAAGTATATGTACAGCTTGTAAACTGTCAGTATTTATAAAACTCCCTAAAAAACTGAAAGCATCTGCTCTTCTTAAAATCCCGGGCCAGGTACGTTTTAAGATTAGTTTCTCTGTGCTGTTGAGCTCTTGTACTTAACTCTGCTGAGCTCTTGTACTTAAGTTCACATTCATTCACTAATTACAGCTTTATCCTAACATGATCATATCACAACTCTTTTTATGATAAAGCATGTAATCAGGGAATGAAGTCTCTACAAGAACAAAAAAAAAAAATCAGGTTTTGTTCTTACAAAACATTCATTCACTGATTACCCACATTATCCTAATCAGGATTACTGAACAAACCTTTTTACAGTAAAGCATGTAATCAGAAAATTTTTCTTCTACTTTCCACTAGGACCACCCTCAACTTTTGCATGGCCCCCATATAGTTATGGATGATCAGAGGCCTCCCACAGTTATGGGTAGTGTAGGTGTCTAACTCTGCCTACGCTGCCATAGAACACATTGTTATGACTCATATGAGTACTTCCGCTCATAAAATGATGATATTTCTCTAAGCACTTTTTAATGGAATCACATAGTATAACATTCCAAACTTCCAGTCTGTAGTCCTTAAGTTCCTGCAGGGATAACTGAAGCCCCATCTTGAGTGCAAATTGCTTTCCATGCTTATCATCATCCTCATCTTGAGACTGCGACTGAAATGAAGTCACCAACCATACATTTTCTCTTGCCATCTTCAGCTACATTCTATCACTACATGCAGGCTTCATTTAGTGCTGACAAAGCAGACTTGAAAAAGTACATAAACCATTCCTACTCTATAGGTTAAAAAAATCAGGATTCAAGCAACCCTTTTGTTTGTGCCACCAATTGGCAGTCTGCAAAAGTACATTACCTTATTTTATGACATTCTTTCCTCTTTCTGAGTTAATGATTCCTGACTAAATTTGGTGATTTTTTTATTTGTACTGAACCCTCTGTACTTCAGGATTCCTGCCACCTGTTTCTATAATATTACTGAGCAATTCCTAAATTTAATTAATTGTGGGAGAGGCGGACGTAAAACCACAACTGCCTTTCCAGATGTTAATGTTATGTGGTAATCTATTCAAAATCTTTTTAAAATAATTATTCAAGTATTAATGAAGTCTTTGTTGAGATTCATAGTGTGAACATGATCTGGATCATATAAACTTGAAATTCAGGGACTTGAATCATTTACGTCCTTTATATAAATGAACAAAATCTAAATACTAAATCAGTAATGGTACCCAGCAGCACAGAGAATTAAGACCTACGGCATTCTTCTCCTTCAGGCTATTCCATCTGTATACAAACCCAAGCAAAGTCTGGTTGTGGGGGATTAACAGCTCCAGTGACAGTGACAAAAAAAAAATAGCTACACTGGTCATACAAGACTCAGTGTTAGACCACAACAGATGAAAAGTGAGTTTAACTACCAGCTAGAGGACATATACCTTTCCATGTGTACAAACCACTATGCTGCTGGGCTCTCAAGCAATTACAGTGTGACGATTGGATGGGAGAAAGGAAATTCAGCCCAGGGATCATGTCAGTCGCCCTGCTAGACAGGGGTCCAGGAAAGTAAATAATGTGGGAAGAAATAGCCAGGGAATTCTTATGGCTAGGCTTGTATAGGCCCTAGGGCTGATAGCCTAGTACCAACCTATGAACCTATAAAAACAGGGAAAATCAACAATGTTGTCAAAAATGGAAAAGACTGATCAGAATGGCAGAAAAACACATTCAAAAGTTGTACAGGAGTTTTGATTAAGAAACAGACACTATTTGCTAGAGATGGGGCTGTTGGTAGGAGCTGTGATGACCGTGCCCTGGCTCAGCAATCAAGGAGCCTCAGTCCTCACCACTAACACTAGGGAGGTCATCTCACAGAAGAGGAAAGGATAACAAATGCACACAGCAAAGTACAATTTCCCTTAAGTGCAAACAGAGATCACAGTCATCCTGGGGCTGGTTGCTCCCTTGCTCTCCAGGTCTCCAATAAGACTCCCCACTGGCACAGCTATAGGGTCCAGATCTCAGCCTAGCTGGCAAGCTAACCTCCAGTACCCTCTCTGTCCAACCAATGCTTCGTGTCCCTGCCCAGGTAGCTGACACACACCCACACTTTGAGATAAGTATTTATACAACTTCACAGACACTTCTGGGAAAGGCTGACACAGATTCTCTAGCTGTGCTCCTTTACCCAGACTATACGGTAGTAAATACTGCCACCACCAGCTAATAATTATCAGATACCCAAAGGCCCTTAAAAGGGTGTCCAATTATTACTGTACAATATTATTATCCAATTGGTAATTTGACTATTCAGTCTAAGGCTTATTAGAGTGGCTTATTACAATAAACTCTATAAATATGCAATGTACTCTAGAGCCTACTTATCTCTGCACAAACCAGCCACAGGTAAAGGTTTTTAAAATATTTAATAATAAATAATTAAAACGCAAGACAATACTACTACACCACAGAGATACCTAAGAGTTCAGAGATCACACAGAAACTTAAAACAATACAGTAGGACAGGTCTGATGTCAAAGAAAAACACTTAATCTAGCTTCCTGAGCATTAGCTATTCTTACAAGAAAACACAGTGCTACAATCCTACTTACATACATATACAGCATAAGCAGTACTGGGGCTGATGTTCCAAGACAAAAAATGCTTTCAGTCTCTCTCTCAACAACAGTTTTTAAACTCACTAACAAACAGCTCTGCTAAGGGCCTCCCAGATTACATCATTTTGACACTTAGGTTTTCCCAGCATACACATTACATCATTTTGACACTTAGTCTGGAGTTTCCAGGTCAACAGACTGCATTATTTAGCAATCTTAACACCTGCTCAGAAAACTAGAACAATAAAAGACATTTCACATGTACACTTCGGCAGTCATTCCTTAAGTTAAGACAATAGAAAGAATGTGTTCAGCCAGCCGTTTCGGCACCACCATTTAGATAACTGTAACTTCAAAGAACATTTGAAATGCTTGGCTTAGTTTTTCTTACAGCAGATGGCAATGTTGCAACAATCTTGAAGTTCACATTTTACAGTGTTTTCTTTCATTTAAGAACACAAGCCTGCATTTTACATTTATATATACAAATTATATAATTATGTATTAAATTATATTTGACTAGGCTGACAGCCTTTGCCCATCTTTCCCCAATCTTCACATCTCTTCTTCCCTGGAGAACTCAAGCTAGTTTTTCAAGTGACCCTTGTGAAATGCTGCTTGAGAGAGTTAAGTCTATCTGAGGGTACCTTACCCCATTACCTGTCTTGAGAGCTCATTTGCACTGGCATTGCTACTCCCACTGCAGTGCTGCACTGACATATCATATTCTTGCAACCCCAGGCTCCATCTTAGCAACTTGGCATTTTGCTGACTGACTCTGTTTAACCATGTTATAGGTTTGTGATCTGTCATTACAGTGAATTTTCTTCCATACACATAAGGCTGAAGTTTTTGCAGTGCCCACACTATGGCTAGACATTCCTTTTACAGCTGCATAGCATTCCTCCCTGGGTTTGAGCCTATGACTGAGATAAACCACTGGGTACTCTTCCCCCTCTGAAGAATCTGGCTAAGTACAGCCCTCACCTCATGGTTCAAAGCATCCACATGCACAACACATTTGTTGCTGTAATCTGGACTGACTAATGCAGGGGGTCTTTCCAAAGCTTCGTTAAGCTTCTGAAATGCCTGCTCACATGCTTGGGTCCATACTACCTTACCTGGCCTGTTCTTCCTTGCTGGGTCTGTGAGGGGAGCAGCTATGGTACTATAACTGGGGACAAACTTTCTTTAGTACCCTGCTGTCCCTAAGAATGCCCTCACCTGCCTTTTAGTAACAGGTGCAGGCCATGCCTGAATAGGTTCTGGCCTTATCTTACCACTCCCCACTCTATGTCCTAGGTAGGAAACCTCTGCCATACCCACCTGACATCTGCTCGGCTTAATGGTCAGTCCTGCCCTCTGTAGTCTGCCCAGCACCTCCCTGACATGCTGATTGTGCTCTTGCCAGGAGTGGCTGTAGATGGCAATATCATCAAGGTAAGCAAGGGCAAACCCTCCTGCTAGGATATTATCCACCAGACTCTGGAAAGTCACTGTGGCATTCTTCATCCCAAAGGGAATCTTTGTGAACTCATACAAGCCAAAAGGAGTCACAAAGGCTGACTTCTCTCTAGCAGTGGGAGTCAAGGGCACCTGCCAGTAACCCTTGATAAGATCAATGGTTGTAAGATATTTAGCCCCACCCAGCTGCTCTAGGGCCTCATCTGTCCTAGGCATGGGATAAGCATCTGACTCTGTGTGACTATTTAATTTCCTGTAATACACGCATAACCTGGTGCTGTCATCCTTCTTTGGCACCAACACTACTGGCGAGGCCCAGGGACTGTTGGATTTTTGAATCACCCCTAGTTCCAACATCTCCTGTACCTCCTCCCTCAGAGTCTGTCTCACTCTCTTGAGCACCCTATAAAGGGCCTGCCTAATAGGCCTTTGGGGCCCTGTATTCACCTGGTACTGCACCAGTTGGGTGCACCCTGGTTTCCCACTGAACATGTCCCCAAATTCCTGCAACACTGCTCGGATTTCTCGAACCTGGGTAGGAGATAACTGCTGGGACACTACTACCTCTTCCACTGTGGTGTCAGCCCGAGCCTCACTGAGGAGATCAGTCCCCAGATCTCCCTCAGACTCTTCCTGCAATCCACTGCAAATGCTCAGCACAAAGGTCTCCCTATCATGGTAAGGTTTCTTCATGTTAACATGGTACAATTTCTGCCCCTGCTGTCTGCCTAGCACTTCCACCATGTATTTAACATCACTTACCTTTCTTACCACCTTGTAGGGTCCCTCCCAATCTGCTTGCAGCTTGTTATGTCTGACAGGAATGAGAACCATTACCTGCTGCCCCACAGCATACTCTCTAGCTCAAGCATTCCTGTCATACCACTCCTTTTTCTGTTGTTGGGCTTCTGCAAGGTTCTCCTGGGCCAAGCCCATGAGTTCCCTGAGCCTTGTCCTGAGGTTTAGGATGAATGCCACAACAGAATCCTTGTGAGACTCACACTCACCTTCCCACTCATCTTGAATTAAATCTAGAGGTCCCCTCACCTTATGCCCAAACAGCAACTCAAAGGGTGAAAAACCTGTGGATTCCTGGGGAACCTCTCTGTAAGCAAACAACAGATAGGGCAAATATTTGTCCCACTCCCTCTTAAACTGAACTGCAAATGCCCATAGCATGGACTTGAAGGTAGAGTTTAACCTCTCAACAAGACCATTTGTCTGGGGATGGTAGGGGGTGGTCTTCATGTGCTTCACCCCTCAGGACTTCCACAGACAAGCCAGCAGATCTGACATGAAATTGGCACCTTGGTCAATCAGTATTTCTTTTTGGAAACTTACCCTGCTGAAAATCTCTAACAAAGCATTTGCCACCTTCTCTGCGTCAATGGAGGACAAAGCCACTGCCTCAGTGTATTGTGTAGCATAATCCACTACCATTAGGATATAATTTTTCCCTGTGGAACTTGGGGTACTCAGAGGACCCACAATATCCATAGCTACCCTCTGAAATGGCTCCTCAATCACAGGTAAAGGCATCAAAGGAGCTCTCACCTTGTCTCCTGCCTTGCCTAACTTTTGGCACTGCTCACAGGTCCTGTAGTACCCTGTTACATCTCTGGAAATTCCAGGCCAATAGAAGTTTTGCATAATACACCTCTTTGTATGTTTTATGCCCATATGATCTGCCAAGGGAATATCATGGGCTACTGCTAGAAGCGCCAGACGGTAAGCTCTAGGCACTACCAACTTCTGTACTCTCTCAATTTCTAGCCCTCCCTCAGGGGTCCACTCTCTGTACAGTAACCTTTTGTCCCAGTATACAGATTCCCCCTTCCACTGAGAATCAGGTGCCTCCCTAGCTACCTGCCTCAGGCCTTGCAATGTAGGGTCTGAGAGCTGAGCCTGTCTCAACTCTCTCCTTGTAACCCTTCCCAGCTCCCCTTCCACAGGAAGTCTGGCATCCTTTGACAGTGGTGCCTCACTGTCAGCCTGGGTACTACTACTACTCCCCTCTACCTTTGCAGTTACCCTGTCCAAGGGTACATCAGTACCCACAAGCAGCTGTGGCTCACATTCAGCTTCACTGCTACAGAGTAGCTCCATCCCTGAAGTAACCACCTCACCAGTCCTGGCTGCAAGTATGCAGTCTGTCTGGGTCTCCCCCAGGCTACCAGACCCATGTGCTTGTCTCCTAGCCTCACTGCATGTAACTGCATGAGTACATAGTACTGCCTCATCCAAATCCTTCCCTCTCATGACATCTGCAGGATGGTAGTTCCATACCCCTGTTGTTTCAAGACAACCTACTGTTGGCATTTTGTCTTTCCCACTTACTGGCTGCCTCACCTTTGGTTCCCCACCTTGCCTCCATGGACACCTGTATGCCACATGGCCCCACTGGTTGCATTCAAAACATTTAACCCTAGCTCCTGGATGTGTACCTGGACTAGTGGCTTTCCCTGCTACTGGCAGATTCTGTTTGGGCATTCTGTGCTGCCCACCATGGGTTCCTTTAGACCCATGAGCAGTACTGGGGGTCCCCTTCCTGTGCAGGGCTGCCCTGCTGGCCAGATATAGGTCTCCCTTTTTACCCAACTCATCTGAAGTAGCACATTGTCTATCAGCTAACCAGATCCTCATGTCCTCAGGCAAAGTGCTAAGGGCTTGTTCCCTCACCAAAAGGTCTGTCAGCCCTTCAAAAGTAGTGACCTGACATCCACTCACCCAGCTGTGAAAATAAGTGCTCAGTTCATTAACATATTCACATACATTTTCATCTGCCTTGTGTCTATGCTCATGAAACGTTTTCCTATACATTTCAGGTGTTAGCTTAAAACATTCTAACAGACATTTCTTTACAGCAGTATAATCAAAACAGACAGAGTCAGGCATTTGTGATATACAAGTTACAGCTTTCCCATGGAGTAAGGGAGTCAGGAACCGTACCCACAGCCTTTGGTCAATACTATACTGTTTGCATACCCTTTCAAACGTGAATGAAACTATCAAAATTATCCCCCTCTTTAAATTGCGGAAAATTTACTGACCTGTTCTGCTTCTGGGGTCCATTTTCTCCCTTCCCCATTACCTCTATGACTCAGGTGAAGAGTCAGCATTTCCGTCTCATGCTTCCTGTGACGCTCCTTTTCTTCGGCTTCTATCTCCAAAAGCCAGGCCTCCAACTTAAGTCTCTTTAGCTCCAGCTGGATTTTTAAGTCCACTGCAGAAAGGTTGAGCTGTCCATTCTCCAAGGATATTGTATTTCCACTGCCAGTCTGACTGTCCTTCGCAGAAAGATTGAGCTGTCCATTCTCCAAGGATATTGTATCTCCACTGCCAGTCTGATTGTCCTCCTGGATGCTGTTTTCTGATGCAGCTGTAACCAAGGCTGTAATAAGGTCTGCCTTAGTCAGGTTTCCATGCACCAGTCCCCTAGCCTGGCACGTTTCCACCAGCTGGCACCTTGTCAACTTTCCATACTCCTCTGCTTACATGCTGCCTGCTCACCCTGACTAACTAAGCTAACAAAAGAAATAAAACAATTGTGGTCTAAACTCTGAGTATACACTGCGTGGCTGATTTAGAGTGCAAAACACTTTCAGAGATCACTGTACATAAGCTACAGGATTCACTCTATCCACACCACTGCAAACCACATATGTGAGGATATCTTATCCCAACCACTGCCACCAGATATGTGACGACCGTGCCTTGGCCCAGCAATCAAGATGCCTCAATCCTCACCACTAACACCAGGGAGGTTGTCTCATAGAAGAGAAAAGGATAACAAATACACAAAGCAAAGTACAACTTCCCTTAAGTGCACACAGAGATCACAGTCAGTCTGGTTCTGGTTGCTCCCTTGCTCTCCAGGTCCCCAATAAGACTCCCCACTGGCACAGCTATAGGGTCCAGATCTCAGCCTAGCTGGCAAACTAACCTCCAGTACTCCCTCTGTCCAACCAGTGCTTCGTGTCCTTGCCCAGGTAGCTGACAGACAGCCACACTTTGAGATAAGTATTTATACAACTTCACAGACACTCCTGGGAAAGGCTGACACAGATTCTCTAGTTGTGCCCCGTTACCCAGACTATATGGTAGTAACTACTGCCACCACCAGATAATAATTATCAGCTAACCAAAGGCCCTTAAAAGGGTGTCCAATTATTATTGTGCAATACTATTATTCAATTGATAATGTGACTATTCAGTCTAAGGCTTATTAGAGTGGCTTATTACAATAAACTCTATAAATATGCAATGTACTCTAGAGCCTACTTATCTATACACAAACCAGCCACAGGTAAAGGTTTTTAAAATATTTAATAATAAATCATTAAAACACAAGACAATATTACTACACCACAGAGATATCTAAGAGTTCAGAGATCACATAGAAACTTTAAATAATACAGTAGGACAGGTCTGATGTCAAAGGAAAACACAATCTAACTTTCTAATCTTCATAGGTTCATAGGTTCATAGGTTGGTACTAGGCTATCAGCCCTAGGGCCTATACAAGCCTAGCCATAAGAATTCCCTGGCTATTTCTTCCCACATTATTTACTTTCCTGGACCCCTGTCTAGCAGGGTGACTGACATGATCCCTGGGGTGAATTTCCTTTCTCCCATCCAATCGTCAAGGTTCCTCTTGAAGAGGTCCAAAGAGGCACTCTGCTTGATATGTATGGGCAATCTATTCCAGAGTCTGGGGAGTCTCTGGGTCAGGAACCTATCCCTCCAGCATGTTTTGTTTATTGTGATGACACGGTTTAGATCCCTGGAGCGTGTAGCTCTGAGGGATTGGGATTTCTTTAAGTGTAGCATGTCCAACAGCTCTGGGTTTGACATGGCCTTGTATGTTAAGCAGAGATCGCCTCTGAGTAGATGATATGCGACAGAGTATAGCTGGAGTTTTTTAAGGTGGTCAGCGTAGGGCATCTGCTTTAGGCCTGTGATTCTTTTGGTGAGGTATTTCTGAGGCCTTTCCAGTTGTTGCAGATGTCTTGAGAGGTACATACCAAATGGGGCGTTGTATTCTATAATGGGTCTAATGAGGGATGAGTACAGTGGGACAATGACCTCCTTTTTTTCTGGATGAAAAGCCCTTCGTGATGAGGTGTGCCACATAGAAGGATTTCCTGACTGTTGTGGCGATGTGGTTATCGAAGGTGAGACCACTGTCCACCTGTGTCCCTAAGTCTCTTATCACACTTTCTGTGTTTAGTGTACTGCCACCTATATGGTAATTCATGGATACATGTTTTTTCCCAAAGGGGATAACAATATATTTCTTGGCATTGAGCTTGCCCATGGCTCTGGCACCAAGCATCTGTTTCTGTAAGGCCCTTTTGTATAGTATCCACATCATTTGGGGATTCAATAATGGCTCCCAGTTTGCAGTCATCTGCAAACTTTGTTAGCCAGAGTCCCTTAGTGTTGACCTGTACTTCAGAGAAGTAGATGCCAAACAAGAGCGGCCCCAGGACTGAACCCTGAGGTACTCCACTTGTCACTTGTCTGGAACTGGATTTGGAGTCGGCTACTTTTACAGTGTGGGTTCTATCAGTAAGCCATTTAGCAACCCATTGGGTGACATAGGGATTAATGCCCAACTTAGTAAGTTTATCTATGATTCCAGAGTGGGGGATGGTGTCAAAGGCCTTGGCAAGGTCTAGATAGGCTGTGTGGACCACCTTACCCTTGTCCATGGCTCTGGAGACTGATTCAAAGAAGTCAATCAGGTTCAGGAGACAGGATCGGCCCTTCACGAAACCAAACTGGGTGGGGTCCAGTGTTTGAAGGTTGCCAATGTCTTTGTTTGTAAGTTCCATGATAACACGCTCCATGGCCTTGCAGATAAGGCTTGTCAGACTGATGGGGCGGTAGTTTCCAGGATCCAAGGTGGATCCCCCCTTGTGGATTGGGATAACTGTAGCTCTGTGCCACTCAGTGGGCACGAAACCTGAGGTGAGGCTATGATTAAACATGACACTTAGGTGACGTGCCAGTTCATATTGTAGTTCATGTAATACACAGCCCGGGATGTCATCTGGTCCCATGGATGCTGTATTCTTGGCTTTAGAAAGTGCGTTTTGTACCTGTGTGGCCGTTATTACTGGAATTTGGCAATCTTCCGGTATTGAGATGGGCCATTTAGGGGGTGAGAGGGGGGTGAAGTTGGCACTGAATCGATCTGCCAGGATATTGGCAATATCCTTCGGATCAGTATATTTAATGCCATTCTGTTTTAGCTCAGAGCAGATCTGAGCATTGCCATTTAGATTCTTGACATAGTTATAGAATGCTTTGTGGTTGTCTTTGGAATCTTTGGCAATTTTATTTTCGTAACTAGCTTTGGAGGATTTTATGAGGCATCTCAGTTTCTTACTGAGGCTAGTAAGGGAGTTTTTTTGCATCCTGGGATTTTCCTCTTTTCTGCAAAAGTTTCTTCCTTTTGTTGTAAAGTTTGTTTATGGCAGGGGACCACCAGATTGGCTTCCTTTTTTTGGATGAGAGCATTTTGGTTCTATTTGGGATGGCACGATTCATGCATGAGTGGATGTGCTCGTACAGTGCCTTAGTGTAGGATTCAGCAGTTGAACTTTCAGTTCCCGTCTGCATGGGTGTCATGAAGTTTGTCACTTCTGACTTGAGTAGCAAGAAGTTGGCTTTGGAGAAGTTTTTTATGGTGGTTTCTTTACTGGGGGGTGGAGGTGGGATGTGGATGTTAAGGGTGATTAGCTTATGGTCAGACTTGACTAACGAGGGGGTGATCATAGGTATGGGGCATTGATTTCCCATGTTGGTAATGACCAGGTCTAGGATATTGGAGCCCCTGGTGGGACTATGGATTAGTTGATCCAGGGCGTTGGAATTTATGAATTCCAAGAACCATTGCGCAAAGGTGTTGGGACATGAGTAGTTTTCCCAGTTAATGGCAGGGTAGTTAAAATCACCCAGTATTAGGGTGTTTGGTTCTATCTTAATATTTTCCAGTATGTTTAGAAAGGTGTAGTGAGAATCTTGGGGTATGGTGGGGGATCTGTAGCAAGCTACAATTTGGATTGCAGTCTTACCTAGTGTTAGTTGCACCTGGAGAATTTCAGACACATTGTGTTGACCAACTAGCCTGGTGGTGTGAATATCCTTGGTGAATATTGACACTCCTCCACCTTTAGTGTTTCAGTCCTGGTTTGGTGGCCGAAAAGTGTGGTAAGAGTTGTAGCCTGGTATTGCAGGGGTGCTCTCTAGAGCCTTGAACCAGGTCTCAGTTACTGTACAGATATCGATGTTCTCCACTTTTAGGAGTGCCTCGAGAGATAGTGCATTTTGAGAAACTTCTAGCATTGAGTAGCATTACCTTCAGATTTTGCATGCTTGTACCTGTTAGGGTGGTGGTTTTGTCCTTTGAAGTTTGCCTAAAAAAGGCACTATAGGGGTGGCAAGAGCCTTAGCCAGTAGCCTGAATCCCAGGGGGTGACAGGTGCAGACCATCTCTGGCAAAGCATCGTGGTCTGTCAATCATGTCATCCCAGGCAGACAGATACTGGATCCCCTTTGAATGACACCATAAGCTTAGCCAATTGTTGAAGTCAATCATTTTATCCTTATATTGTGGTATCATTCTGGGCGAAGGTAGGATGCTACTCAGGGCTAGGGTTATACCTGCCTGGGCCACATGATCCGAGAGCTCTTCCATGTCTCTTTTCATGTAGTCCAGGGAGGTACGTCTCAAGTCATTCACTCCAACATGGACAATGACAGAGTCATATTTGCACTTGTTGTGGAGTGACTTGAGTGCATGCATTATGTGGCGGATCCTAGCACCCGACAGGCAGCTGACTGTAATTTTCTCCTTATTCAACCTGGTGAGAGGGACATCAGTGTGCCGGACTATAGAGTCACCTATGACTAAAGTGTTAGGTACATTGTCTTGCCTTAGGGGCTGTTGCTGGGTGGCACACTGGTGTTGTGAACTATGTGACACATTGGTTGTGATTGGTGTTTATTTGCTTCAGCTTCAGAGGTCTTTGTTGCTTGGGCAGGTTACAGTTAAGGGCCTCTGCATATGTGGATTTAGTGTTGCTATATGTGGGTGTTGGTGGTGCGGGTTTAGAAGGGCTATGTGTTGCTTGAGGTGTAGTGTGGGTGTTAACCTTCTCCTCTTGACTGTTTAGCACAATCTTGGGTGGAGAGAGCTTTGCTTCCATTTTGGCTATGTAAGTGCATCTCTCACAGGTTGTAGTGTTGGGTGGTAGGAGATCTTTAGCTATTCTTAAGAGAAAACACAGTGCTACAATCCTACTTACATACATATAGAGCATAAGCAGTGCTGGGGTTGATGGTCCAAGATAAAAATGCTTTCAGTCTCTCTCACAACAATAGTTTTTAAACTCACTAACAAACATCTCTGCTAAGGCCCTCCCAGATTACATCATTTTGACACTTAAGTTTTCCCAGTACACACATTACATTATTTTAACACTTAGTCTGGAGTTCCCAGCCTAAAAAACTGCATTATTTAGCAATCTAACACCTGCTCAGGAAACTACAACAATAAAAGACATGTTACATGTGACTCCAGCAATCATTCCTTAAGTTAAGACAATAGAAAGAATGTGTTCAGCCAGCTGTTTCGGCACCACCATTTAGATCATTGTAACTTCAAAGAACATTTGAAATGCTTGGCTTGGTTTTCCTTACAGCATATGGCAATGTTGTAACAATCCTGAAGTTTACATTTTACAGTGTTTTCTTTCATTTAAGAACACAAGCCTGTATTTTACATTTATATATACAAATGATAGAATTATGTATCAAATTCTATTTGACTAGGCTGGCAGCCTTCGCCCATCTTTCCCCAATCTTCACAGGAGCAAAAAAATTCTGTTGAGTGTACAATAAATATAAATAAATAAAATTTAAATCACCTGCCATTCTTCAAATAAATGCTTCTTTACAGAAACAGAAAGCAAGATTATCATTATACAGCCTGCATAAAACTCTACAATATCCACTTTTTCAGAATTTTGAACTAAACAGCTATATAGTATATTACTCACACTGAAAATACATTTATGAGCTCACTAAATCATGCAGTGAAACAGCACTTGGAAGCAGTGAAAAATACAACCTTCAAGATTTTGCTTAGACTTATTTTTGGAGTTAGCATAACAATTACAATATATATATATATATATATATATATATATATATATATATATATATATAAATATATATTATTTATTTATTTATTTATTTAAATTTGTTGACCGGGAGTGTCCGACTGGACGTGGGTCCATTTTCAGCGGAGGCCCGGGGAGAAAAGCTCCACAGTAAAATAAACAGACAGTAGTTACATTGGATTACATTGCAATTAACAATTTAACATAGAAATTACTTACAACACATTTGCAGATGAAGAACATAGTACATCAGTAGACAACTAGAATCTTTATCTGTGAAGTACATAACAGGCATTAACAAATGTAACAATGAGAAGTTCCTGCTTTATAATAAGTACTAGGCTTATGAACATCTGAGCTTGCTATCATCAAGGTAGTTAGTGAAGTGGAAAGAAAGGTAGTAGTTGGATGGGGTGGATGATATTAGAGTGGGAGTTGCAAGGGCATAGCCAGCATGTTTTTAGGTACGCTTTTAATAAAGTTTTGAAGTTGGTGCATGATGGTACGGAGGTAATTGTGGGTGGGAGTGAGTTCCATAATTTGGCTATGGCACAAGAGAATAGTGCTTCACCAGCAGAGTTATTGGCTTTAGTGATCTGCAAGTGATTTTTGTTGCTGGATCTTAGTGGTCTGGTGGTGCGATAGGGTTGGAGTAGATTCTGGAGGGATGGGATATTTAGTGGATGGTTTACTAGTTTTTGGGCGAGTGAGAGTTGATACCACTGAAGGAGGTGAGGGAGTTCAAGCCAGCCCAGTTCAGCAAGTGAGAGACAGTGGTGACTACGGTAGGATGCCCCTGTGGCGAATTTGGCGATTTTGTTGTAGCAGGTCTCTAGCTTGTTTAGATCACATTGCCTTAGGTTGGTATATACTGGAGAGGCATAAAGTAGGGTGGAGATAAGGTGGGAATTTGCTATTGAAATCTTTGCTGCTTTGGTGAGGAAATTGTTTATTTCTGTATAATGTTCCTAGTTTTTTGTGGACTTTTTTTATGGTCATGGATATGTGAATGTCAAATTTTAGTTTACTGTCTATTTCCACTCCTAGCAATTTGGTGTGTTCAGTTGGGTATATAGTGGTGTTGTCTTTTGCTGTGATGTTAAAGTGAGAGTTGTTTTGAGTATGTTTGGTGGGTTGGAAGATGAGTAGTTTAGTTTTGTTTGGGTTGAGTATTAATTGGGCATCGGATAACCATGTTTCAACAGAGGAAAAGGCTTCCTGTGTGACATTTTGCAGTTTGGGTAGGGACTGGGCTGAGCAGATGATGGTCGAGTCATCTGTGTATTGGATGAGTGTGCCATGTTTGGTGGCAGAGGCTAGATTATTGGTGTAAACAGAGAAAAGTAGGGGTCCAAGGATGGATCTATATATATAAATATATATATATATATATATATATATATATATATATATATATATATATATATATATATATATATATACACACTTTAATGTGAATATTTTCAGCTATAATTCTGCTGGCAGAGAACATTTATGGACATCTTTATTCTTGTTTAGCTTTGACATATGCACACTACGCTCATCCCTCAACCTCTTAGCACATGAATTCTGGGCAAAGACAGAAATAAAGGAGGGGCAAGGTCCAAAACCAGGGACAGGTTTTAAATATTACAATCATAAACTTAGAAAGTTACTACAATAACAGGTTTTGCATTAACATACATTTTTCTAAAGGGCATGAACTGTGAAACCCAAATCTATTACATTATTTAGAAACTTCAATACTCAGTAATTTTCAGGAAAACCACATATTCTAGGAGGAACAGACCAAAGATATAAGGCAAAAATCTGGACATTCTGCAAAATTCTGTAGAGCTTACATCATGATAGTGTGTCTTTTACGCAATTTTTAAAACATATACAAGCAACATAATGCATGGAAGATGGGTATAACATTACAAATGTAGTCATGTTACAGTGTTAAAATCTTATCTTGCTCATGGCAAGCTGCTTGTTAAACTGCATCAACTACACAGGCAGGACAATTTAACAATATTTTAAATACAAAGAGAATGCCCAATGTGTTAAACCTACATTTCATAGCATGGAGGTAGCAAACAGAACAGAAGAGTACTACTAACAGAGGAATTTCTGCTTTACAATCACAATAAATATAATACTTAAATATATTTAGATTTTGAGCAGAAGTGATCCTACATAAAAAAGTAGTAATGAGAGAGAGAAAGGGAGAAAACTATGTTCCAAAATATAAAACGGATCTGCTTCGTAACTACATTTCTCCTCATAATGTTAAAATATCAAATATGTTTACGTACCCAAAAATCCAATTATAATAAAATAAAAATTCTGAAGAATGCTTGTAATTATTATGACTTCTTCAGTTTTGCTCTCAAGGTCTTAATTAAACACCTCCCAAAGAACAATTCATTGGTAATAACTGTTATAGTTATAGCAGATATTTTTTTATCTGTGTTACCATCTATAAAAGCAGTGTTATGCTTCATTACTCATCACAAGAAATTATTCATTTAATATTAGTAAACTGAGGTACAGCGCTGATTAATTTGGGCCATTTTCAGAAGAAGGAAAAATAATCATATAATGACTAGAGCGGTACAGGTCATGCAACAGGTGAAGTTTAAATGCAAACATCTTAGAAAATGACAAATGGAAATACAAACAGCATACAGTACTGACAGGGTTATGATCAAGTCTCTGATAGTAACCACATTACTGTGTTCAAAACTGGATGCCAAGAAATTTTGTTTTAAGTCACATCTAGATGGGGAGCAAGATGCACTGAGAAGAAATTACCATTAGCATAGTATCTATTTTGAGCACTATGCATGGACTTATGTGTTTACGGAGTTAGTATTAAGTTATTTATTGATGTTAAAAGCATCTACAGGTGGTTTCTTAGATCATAAATTATTTTTGAGATAGCTTTGAATTTATTGAAGTGGTAAATGGGTAATTTATTTTAAATTTGTTTGCAAAGATTCACCATTTCGAGAATCTTGTTTGCAATGAAGTCTTTTTTGGCATATAAAGCAAGGGTATAATAGGTTGAAGATATCTAACATTATAGGATAAGGTACACAATAAGAGGCAATTGGCAAAAAAATGGAAAAGGATTCAGACTGTATACACAGCTCTGTCCTTTGTGGTAGTGGGAGATATTTATTTTTTGCCAGAAGCAGGTAGTGGCAGTACTCTGTGTTAGCACCAAGAGCAACAAACATACAGATACTGTCAGAAGCACTTTGCAGGGATACTAAGTTCATTATGCAACAGTAACAGTAAAGGATAGCCTGTATCCTACTTGGGCAAGGGCTAAATCTTTCCTGACTGCCACCCTGATGTCAAGGGAGAGAAAGTGAGAGATTTTTCTTAGACCCAAAAAGTTTAGTGCCGAACTTGGATTTTATTTTTTTTTTTCTAAATCATATTTGCATTTTAGCTGCTGATCTAGCCAAAGCCCTAGGTATCTGAAATGTTTGATAGTTTCAGGTGGACTATTGGCACTGCACAGAACATTAAATTCAAGTAGGACTGGAGAGAGTTTTTTCTACATTATGAAAATCATTACCTGTTTGTGTTTAGAATCAGTGTTCTGTCAAATAACCAGGTAAATAGTAGTTGGAGATTTCCTCAAGTGTTTGTTTTGATCTTGTTGTGTGGCAGGCTAAATCAGTACATCCCTACACCATCTGTGTATATTACTGTGTGAATTTGTGGGAGATCAGTTGGCAGTTTATTGACAAGATGGACAAAAGATCAGGAGAAAGGATGGATTTGTGTGATACTCCTTTAATGAGATAGACAGTGGAAGCTGATGACTTACTAATTTGAAATGAAAAATTTCTCCTAGTAAGTAAATTTTTGAGAGGCATCACTGCTTGGCTGCTGCTACCAACTTAGACTAGTAAGTTTTATAGTAGATGGTGATCTACCAAGTCAAAGGCCTAGTTAATGCTATAAAACTGGTACCAGTTATCTGGTCTTTGTCCATGTCTGGTATAACATCATCAATGACTTTGCTTCTTCCTGACTTCGAGCCAAGCTGGTGAGGAAATACCACTTATAGGTTTGAAAATATTCATATATTTCAGAGTAAATGAGCTTTTCAAATAATTTCCTAATGTAAGACAAATTAAGATCCATCTGAAATCAGTTACTTAAGCAGGTTTTGGAAAATTAGGAAGTACTTGATTGATCTCCAAGGTCATGGAGTGGATTATCGTGGACCTCATTAACAAGGACATTGGCAACCTCCAAACACTCGATCCCACACAGTTTGGTTTCATCAAGGGGAGGTCATGCCTGTTCATAGAGGCTCATAGATTAGTACTAAGCTAACTGAAACTGCTGCAACTTGTGTTTGAGACAGTTACTAAAGCCATGGATGAGGGAAAGATGGTGCACACTGCCTACCTTGACCTGGCCAAAGCTTTCAATACTATTCCTCACTCAGGTATAACAGATAAACTCTCTCAACTAGGCATCAATACGTTTGTTACCAGATGGGTAGAAAACTGGCTCACTGACAGAACCCACCTAATCAAAATAGGGGAAGCCACCTCAAGCAGTCAATCTGTAACAAGTGGTGTAGCCCAGGGATTGCTCTTGGGGCCTTTGTTGTTTGGGGTATACTTTTTTGAGGTGCAGGCCAAAACCAGTGAGCTATGGCTGACCAAGTTTGCAGATGACTGCAAGCTGGGCATGGTGATCAATTCCCCTAGTGATGTGGACATACTCCAAGATGGTCTCACCCGAACAAATGACTGGTGCCAGAAACATGGCCTCAAACTGAATGCCAAAAAATGCATCATCATCCCCTTTGGGGAGAGTGATGTCCCCACAAATTATCACATTAATAACAAGGATGTAATCAGTTGTGAGGGACTTGGGCACCCAGGTTGATAGCAAACTGACTTTGGACCACCATATTGCCTCCATTGTATGGAAAGGTTTCCACATGGCCCACATCATTATAATGGGTATCTCATCCAGGGACAAGGTGGTCATAACATCCCTGTATTCTTCCCTTATAAGACCCATTATTGAGTACAATGCCCCTTTCGGCATGAACCTTGCAAAGCACATGCAGCAGCTAGAGAGACCACATAGGTTCCTCATCAGGAGAATCCAGGGTCTCGAACATATGCGCCATACAGATAGGCTAAAGGCCCTGTCCCTCTACTCAGTGTCATACAGACTCCTCAGAGGTTACCTCTGTTTGGCATTTAAAGTAATCTCAGACCCCACCTTGATGCTGCATATCCACAAGTCAAGCTCTACTCAAGTAACCCTCATGCGACCTCAACCTGGTCCATAACCTCAACAGGACTTGTTGGCAGGACAGAGTTGTGTCCCAGAGACTCCCCCTTCTGTTGAATAGACTCCCGCTCCTTGTCAAGCACTGTACCTCATTAACCCTTTTTAAGCACAACCTGGATAACTGGATGGGGAACAGAAAATACGTCCCTGGGATTCCACCTGTGTCCCTGCTGGACAGGGCCATGGGGTGCTGACTTGTTGGAACATGGGCTAAATTATTGGCGAGGCTTGTAAGGGCCTCATAGCCAATAGCCTAGTAACTTCCTATTATCCTATAGTTTTTTTCCAAGGATCACTCATGACATTACTGTAAGGCAAGAGTGATAAAGAGCATTAGAAGATATAGGAGGTGTTCCCTGCAGAGACATTTACACCAAGGAAACAAGCAATCTGAGCCTGCAGGGGAATCTGACAGAATTTAGTTTGTGAGTTTTAGAATATCATTTGTTTTAATAGTTTTCTTGTTGAAGGGAGGTATAATGGGAAGTGGGTCAGGAGAGGGTGCAAATCTTGTTGAAGGAGAATGGGGTAGTTGTAAGAATTTCATTGGAGAGGGCTACTGCTGCTGCTGAGAGCTTTTCTGAGGGGGAAAGTAATCATTCAGGATGTTTTACACGAGGTAGGACCAGACACTTTATTCACCAAGTTTCAGAGCACAGTGAATAAAGTCAGTAATAGTTTTACAAGTCTTGTAGATGCATAGCTTATTTCCATCTGATTACCTTCTCAGCTATGTTTCTGAGATATATAAAGTTTTGTTTGCTTTCAGAAAAAGGTGGTGCTTTCCACTGGTGTTTTATCTCTCATCTATAAGCTTTCTAAAGTGCTAGTAATTCTTAAGTTATCCAGTGGGTTTGTTTAGCTCTGATAAGTCAAGTGGCCTTGGAAAACCATTTATTACGAAGCTGTCGGAGTAATGTGTGAAGCATGATTGGTGGTTAATGTGGGATTGTTTACACTGGAGATGAATGATCTAGTCAAAACCAACTATTCTTTCTTAGCAGCTAAGTTCTTATCTGTTCTGGGAACACTGTAATTAGTTTTGGAGGCGATTTGTTGTGAGAGGGTGGAAAGAAATGGTGCATTGCTTACGTAGTGATGGCAAATGTAAAAGAAGCATTTTTTTTTCTTTCAGAGCACCCAAATCCATTGTTTCACAGCATTTTACAAAAAGCCAACAGGAAATCACGGACATATGGAGATTGAGAAGCTGGATATCGTTATTGAGAGAAATTAACTGGCATAACGTACTTATAGTACTTCCCCTCCCACTGCGCAGTAGCAGCACCTGCTTTGTTCTCCTCCCACCAGTGATCATGTTACTAACATCTCAACTGCAATAACAGGATTTCTGTTTCAGCATGAATTATTTGAAGGACAGGAAGTCTGAAACATGGCGAGATGTTTAATATCACTCTTCTAAACTCAGAAACTTCCTCGAAGAATAGGTCTTGTGCATTTTCTGAAAGATAAGAATTCTGAAGCAAGGACATATTTTAAATAAAGCTCATATAAACTCTTAAAGCTGCTGGAATAACAGGTGTCCGCGTGCATCAAACTGGTGCTAGTGAAACTTTAAATGCAGTTTTATAGCAGAACACGCCCACACATGCGCACCCCTGCTGGATGGGGGTGAGGTGTACAACGTTCTATAAGTAAGTTACACCACTAATGTAACCCGCAATACACACTTCAGCCATAAGTTACAAAAATGAAGGGTAAATGTAGTATATAACAGCAGCACAGCATCCAAGCAAGCTACGTTTTGGAAAGGTTGGAGAAAGCCCAGGTACTCAAGAAAAACCTACAAAACATGCAAACTCAAATAAATAAGAGGTAAGGACTGAACTCCAGAAACCTGAGCTAAGAAACAAAAACTAAAACTACTAAACTGTCATAACAACACCACCACCAATGCCAACATCAAAAAACTAACATACATTTCCTGTATAATTTCCAAATTCAATCTCTGACTCAACTGAATGCTATTCAGAAATTATAATAAGCACTTTAAGAAGACACAAAGACCCAAATCTGCTACTGTACTGAATTATGTGATAATAATGTCTTCTGTAACAACAGTTAATTAACTGCTGATCTTGAACAACTTAGGGTGGGTTATCATTGCCAAATATAACCACTGTGCTTTCTTAACCTAACACAAGTTTCACTGTGGAGCTAAGAACTGTGACCTCTGGGAATGTACAATTGTTGTTGTTAGGGGTGGGATGAAGGTATACAAGTGCTAACAGTAATCAGGGCAGCCTTTGCACATTATATGAAAATGTGCGCTACAAATGAGTTGCCTTCTCTTCTGAACACCAGGTTATAATAATCAACTACTTTAATCATGCCACAGTTTTCTCTTCAGAAACAAGTGCTATCCATAGTGAAGTAAATTACAGTTAAGGAGTAATAGCTCAGAAACAAAAAAAAATGTATAAAGGACAACCTTAAGCAGTTAATAACAAAATACCAATGTAACATATAAAACCAGTTCAAATATGGCTCTTTATACTTTTATAAGGTAAAAAGAAACAATAGCATGCAAATGCCAGTGTCTGTACCTATATTTATCCATATATATATATATATATATATATATATATATATATTGGGTCTATATCAGAAGATCGAAGTTTCAAAACTTCAAATCTGATATGGTCGACACCATATGATGTAAGCCTCGAAACTTTAATTTTTTTAACAGAGATGTCCGTAGAGCACAGAAATGGAAGATTTCCCTTTTCTGCACTGTAGTGCAATCTCGGAGTTGGTATATTTAAATAGCAGGGGGTGTGGGGGTGCAGGGTGGCTTTCCCCCCTGCTTAGGCTGTTGTGTTTTATTACATTTTTGATGTTTCAAGACTTCAATTATATGGTGTCGACCATATGAATTTATATATCTATTTATATATATATATATATATATATATATATATATATATATATATATATATATGTGTGTGTGGGTTCACTATGAAATTTTGAAATCCCAAAATCTCGACTTTCAGAATATTGAGTTCAGAATCTCGAGATCTTGGAATCTCTAAATTGTGAACTCCCCAAAACACTATCCAACACACTAAAGCATGTGTATGCAGGGGGCAAGGCCCCCTGCACCCCCCATGTAGGGAACTGCGCCCTCCCGCAACTTAAATATGCCAACTCCGAAACTGCACTACAGCGAGGACAAGGGAAATCTCCCGATCCGCGCTGTTTGCCGATCTCAATTCAGGATTTCGAAGTTTTTAAAAATTCAAAGTTTTGAGCTTTGAAATTCTGAACAGAACCCACATATATATACATATATATATATATATATAAATATATATATATATATATATATATATATATATATATATATATATATATGTATATATATATATATATATATACATATACATATATATATATATATATATATATATACATATACATATATATATATATATATATATATATAAATATATATATATATATATATATACACATATATATATATATATATATATATATATATATATATATATATATATATATATATATATATATATATATATATATATATATATATATATATATATATATATACATACATACACACACACGTACAAAATTTAACAGTATGGAAAAAACTCTGAACTAGGGAACAGAATGTGCACTTTTTAGTTATGAGAATAATTTTTTTCCCTTACACAGAATAAGGCTTCATCAGAAGGGGTGCACTGCTTTGGAGGGCAGCTCACAGCTTGGATGCATAGTCTCAACAAATCAAGGACAAATCTCAACAGATTCTGGGGCAAATGCATAAATGATTAGAGACAATCAGGGCCACTTCTAAAACGTTAGTACTATTAACGTGAGGCACTGCATAAAAGAATGCGAATTAATATCCATTTTCTGAACTAAAAGAAGTCTGTACCTCCAATTACTTGTCATTATTAAGTGCAATTCACCACCTTTTCTCAAAAAAGTCTCCAATTTTAGGAGGGATTAAGAAGGACATATATAAAGTTTTTGAGTTGAAATCAGGGACAGTTGAGAGGTATGCTTGGAAGACATGCAACGCTTGTTGTCTTCCAGTCCTCAGGCCCTTCATGTGGACACTAGTTAGCACCCTACTATATGCTGCCTAATGAGTCCCTGCCTGAACAAATTCACAGATGTGACTTCACTACGTAATCAATCAAATTAAGCCAAACACAAATAATCAAGTGACATCAGAAATCAGACAGTCAAATTAAGCCAAGGGAAAAATGATCATCTTTTAGAACAGTCTTTAGCTTAGGCTGATGTTTTCATTTAACTCTAGATGGTGAATACCATTTAATGTAATCTGACAACACATTTCAGCATTAGAGACTGCCCCCCATTTGCACTCACAAGCCCCACTCAAAATCTAGTGTGTCTAAAGCTCTCTCCTCTCACATTAAGCCTGGCTACATCAACGGCACAACACATGACATCTTAAAATGTATGCCTTCTATTATACGCACAGGTTTATAGGTAGGTTCTAGGCTATCGGCCCAAGGGTCTAAGTAAGCCTAGCCAACAAGGTTCCCTGGCCTACGCCACCCAAGAAAGTTAGTTTCCTGTGCCCCTGTCGAGCAGAGCCACAGAAGTGATCCCCGGGGTGTATTTCCTATTTCCTATCCACTCATCAAGATTTTTCTTGAAGAGTGCTAATGAGGAACTTTGCTTGACATAGACGGGTAGCTTGTTCCAGAGTATAGGAAGTCTCTGGGACAGGAATATATCCCTCCAGCATGTCCTGTTTATTGTGGTGACAAGGTTTAGGTCCCTAGAGCATGTAGCTCGGTGGGATTTCTTTAGGTGTAGCATGTCCAACAACTCTGGGTTTAACATAGCTTTTTATGTTAGGCAGAGATCTCCTCGGCGTAGGCAATATGCTACAGAGTAAAGCTGGAGTTTTTTTGAGACGGTCAGTGTATGGCATCTGTTTGACGCCAGTAATCCTCTTTGTGAGGTACTTCTGTGGCCTTTCCAGCTGCTGCAGATGTCTTGTGAGGTTCATTCCAAAAGGGGCGTTGTACTCTATAATAGGTCTAATGAGTGCCGAGTAGAGGGGAACAACGACATCTTTTTTCCTGGATATGAACCCTTTTGTGATGAGATGTGCCACATAGAACGATTTCCTGACTACTGTGGCGATGTGATTATCAAAGGACAGACTACCGTCCATCTGGGTCCCAAGGTCTCTTATCACACATTCAGCATTAAGTAGACTGCCGTTTATGTGGTAGTTCATGGGTACAGAGTTTTTACCAAAGAGGATGACAATGCACTTTTTGGCATTGAGCTTGAGGCCATGCCTCTGACACAAGACATCTGTCTCAGTGAGGCCCTTCTGTAGGATGTCCACATCATTTGGGGACTTGACTATGGCTCCTAGTTTGCAGTCATCTGCAAACTTCGTTAGCCAGAAGCCTTCTGTGTTAGCCGGTATTTCAGAAAAGTACATACCAAACATGAGAGGTCCCAGGACTGAACCCTGTGGTACTCCACTTGTCAGTGGTTTGAAGTCAGATTTGGAGTCTGCAACTTTTACAGTGTGGGTTCTGTCAGTGAGCCAGTTGGCAACCCATCTTGTGATGTAGGGATTTATACCTAGTTATTGAGTTTAGCTACAATTCCAGAATGGGGGATGGTGTTGAAAGCCTTAGCGAGGTAAAGATAGGCTGCATGAACCACCTTACCCTCATCTACAGCTTTAGTGACTGTCTCAAAGAAGTCGATCAGGTTCAGAAGGCATGATTTGCCTTTCACACTGGGTGGGTCCAAAGTTTGGAGGTTACCAATGTCTTTGTTTATGAGTTCCATGATGATACGTTCCATGGCCTTGCAGACCAGGCTCATCAGGCTAATAGGGCGATAGTTCCCAGGATTAGTGGTGGCTTCCCCTTTGTGGAGTGTGATAACTGTTGCTGTGCACCATTCAGCGGGCACAAAGCCTAACATGAGACTATGACTGAACATGGTGCTTAGGTGGGGAGCCAGTTCGTTCTGAAGTTCATGTAAAACGCAGCCTGAGATGTTGTCCGGTCCCAAGGATGCTGTGTTTTTTGTTTTACAGAGTGCAGCTTTTACCTGCATAGATGTGACTACAGGGACTCTGCATTCTTCCTGTATAGATAATGGCCCTTTAGGGGGTGAGAGGGGGGTAAAGTCAGCACTGAACCTATCTGCCAGGATGTTGACAATATCAGTTGGTTCTGTAACTTTCATGCCATTGTGTTGTAACTCACAGCAGATCTGGGTGTTGCCATTGAGATTCTTGACATAGCTATAGAATGCTTTGTGGTTGCCCTTAAAATCAGTGGCAATTTTGTTTTTGTAGTTAGCTTTGGAGGTTCTTATAAGGAATCTCAGCTTCTTACTGAGGCTGACCAGGGAGCTCCTCCACTCATGGGATTTTACTCTTTTTTGCAACACTTTCTTCCTTCTGTTGTAGAGTTTGTTTATGGCAGGGGACCACCAGATTGGCTTCCTTTTTTCGAGGATAGTGTCTTGGTTCTGTTTGGGATAGCACAATCCATGCACTCGTGTAAGTGCTTATACAGTGCATTTATGTAGGATTCAGCAGTCATAACTGTATTGTCCTTTTGCATGGGTGTCATGAAGTTTACCACTTCTGTCTTAAGAAGCATGAAGTTGGCCTTGTAGAAATATTTTACCATGGTTTCCTTAATGGTGGGTGGGGGCGGGGTGTGGCTATTTAGGGTGATTAGCTTATGGTCGGATCTGACCAACAAGGAGTTGACTTCAGGTGTGGAACATCTGTCATTCATCTTGGTAATGATTAGGTCTAGAATATTGTTGCCCCTGGTGGGGGTGTGGATAAGTTGATCCAGGGCATTGGAATTTATGAATTCCAGAAAGCGTTGAGGGAAGGAGTTGGTACATGAGTAGTTTTCCCAGTTAATGGTGGGATAGTTGAAATCGCCCATTATTAGGGTGTTTGGTTGAACCCTAATATTTTCCAGTATGTCAAGAAAAAAGAGTGGAAATCCTGGGGCATGGTGGGGATCTGTAGCAAGCCACAATTTGGATTGCAGTTTTGCCCAGAGTTAGTTGCACTTGGATAACCTTGGATGCATTATGCTGCGCAATTAGCCTGAAGGGTGGATATCCTCAATGAATATCTGGTCCAGGTTAGATGGCCAAAAAGTGTGGTATGAGTTATAGCCTGGTAATGCAGGGGTGCTCTCTAGAGCCTTGAACCAGGTCTCAGTCACTGCACAGATATCGATGTTCTCCATTTTAAGGAGTGCCTCAAGTGAGTGCATTTTGAGATTTAGACTTCTAGCATTGAGTTGCATTGCCCTCAGATTTTTTCTTGCCTTTATGCAGTTCGTTTATTAAGTTGTATTAAAGTTAATAGCGCATAAGTTTAGTAAGCCTATTGATCAGCCATGGACAACCAAATTCTTATTCTTTACCTGCTGCTGCTTAGAGCTAACCTAGATCTTTAGTCCCTAAGCAATTAAGTGTAAAGAGAGAAAGAAGCATCAAGTAATTTGCAATTTTGTTTTTTTCTAACAGTATGATCTAGACATGAGCTTCAAACCACTAGCATATATGTATAGATCAAGCCTGTCATCCCCAGATAGTTCTAAACACATGACCATTACTAGAAAAATGTTTATTTATTATTTATTTATTTTACATTTGTTAACCGGGACAGTCCGACTGGATACATGTCCTTTTTCAGCGGAGGCCCGGGGAGAAAAGCTCCAACAGAGTTGCATTGATAATTAGGTACAGTAAATGAGCTGAAAGAACTTAACAAAAACATAGGCTATTTACATACAAGTACAAGACTGCCATTACTATTTCTGAGATTACTACAAATGTAACATTAATAACATATAAGCAAGGACGGTAGGCAGTATAATGACATAGAGTTAGACAGGATACATATTTCTTTATCACAGTATACAAAGTACTTATCATCTTAGCTAGTTGTTTATGTTTTAGTTAATGGCACAGAGCTAGTCTGGGTTTGAGCAAGGACATAGCCAGTGTGACTTGAAGTGGAGTTTTAGACTATTTTTGAATTGACTTAGAGAAGTTGCAAGCGTGATGTTATTTGGGAGAGAGTTCCATATTTTACCAGTGGTGTTGGCAAACAGCGCGTCACCACCTAGGCTGAGAGATTTAGTTGTTTGGACAAGGAGTCTGTTTGCTGAGCGAAGGCAGCTTAGATTGGAGTAGGGAGTCATTAAGTTTTTTAGTGCTGGGGTATTCTCAGGTTGTTTAAGGATTTTGAAGGCCTCTATGAGTTGGGACTGGTGAAGAAGGTGTGGGAATTCTATCCATCCAACCTTTTTCAGGTTAGTACAGTGGTGTGTTCTGTAGGGTAGGCCTGTAACGAACCTGGCAATGTGATTATAGCAGGATGAGAGCTTGGCCAGATCAGATTTGTTAAGGTGAGTGAGGACAGGAGAGGCATATAGTAGGGTAGAAAGAAGGTGTGAACGGCTGAGGCTGCCCTGGCATTCGGGTAAGGAAGGCTTTAATTCTATATAGGGTCCCAAGTTTCTTGTTGACTGACTTAATGGCTTGGTTGATATGTATATCAAATCTGAGTTTATTGTCAATGTTTACTCCTAATAGCTTTGTATAGGTGTCTGGGGAGATGATGGTCCCATTATTGGATTTTATAGTGAAGTTTTCAGTCGGAGATCTATTGGTTGGGTAGAAGAGAAGTAACTTGGTTTTGTTTGGATTTAAGATCAGGAAATGGTTGGCAAGCCAGTTTTCGACTTTGGTGAAGCTATGTTGGGTGGTAGTTAGTAGATTTGCAAGAGAGGCATTGGAACATATTATAGTCGAGTCATCTGCATATTGAATGCAGGTGGCTTCAGGGATGACTGTTTGGATGTCGTTTATGAAGACTGAAAAGAGGAGACGTCCTAATATGGAACCTTGAGGAACTCCAATGGTATTTGGTAGTAGGCAGGAGAGCTTGTTTTGCCACATTACTGCTTGTTGTCTCCCAGTGAGGTAAGCTTGAAACCAGTCAAGGGCTGGAGTATCTAGATTCAGGGTTTTTAAAGTATATAGACGTAACTGATGGTTTACCATATCGAAGGCTTTCGATAGGTCCAGGAAGAGAGCGGAGGATATTTTTTATTATTCCGGTTAAGATTAATGTTTTCAGTAAAAGAGAGGAGGGCAGTGGTTGTACTATGATGGGGTCTGAATCCATGTTGAGAGTCTGTGAGTAGTTTATTTTGGGTTAGATAGAGCATTAGTTGGTTGTGCATGCATGTTCAATTTACTTATAAGGACAGATGATTTTGTTGTAATCTGTAAGGGTTTATGGTTCTTATCTGTGGTTCTCTCTTGTGCTCTCCATATAAAAAAGAGCTGGAAAACATCAAAGGAAGTATGACACGTTACCAAAATTTGCAATTTTCCTAAATTCACTTGACTGCTTAGCCCAGCTGCTATTACACATACATTTTCATTTGTTTTGTTTTTTCTAGTAATGGTCGTGTTTAGGAGAACTATCTGGGGATGGCAGGCTTGATCTATACATATATGCTAGTGGTTTGAAGCTCATGTCTAGATCATACTGTTAGAAAAAAAAAACAAAATTGCAAATTACTTGATGCTTCTTTCTCCCTCTACACTTAATTTCTTAGGGACTAAAGATCTAAGTTAGCGCTAAGCAGCAGCAGGTAAAGGATATGAATACGGTTGTCCATGGCTGATCAACAGACTTACGCGCTATTAACTTCAATACAATTTAATAAATGAAGTGCATAAATATCTGCATGCATGCATAGCTTTTTAACCCTAGAATCTTGATTCACTTTGTTCCAAACAGGTTCACGTAAATATCTGCTGAAGTGTACTTTGGAAATGACTAAACGTATACAGTTATTTACGCTTATATTTAATGACAGACAAGGCTAATGACCCTAAATTCTCTATTAACACATTCATAGCTCTCAGCTTTCCAGTTCCAAAACAAGGGACACTAGCATTCACTATGTGGAAGAAATGGGCAAAATGTGAAACACATGCTAATGACTTATAATAATAACTCCAATTAGGAAAGTCAGGATATATGTTGGTTTTACTTATAAGATTTTTTTCATAAATTAATGTGATTAATTTCTATTTACCATAGATATCAGTTGAAAATGTCCAACACCGAATATATCGCAGACCCTTTCAATGTGAAATTTCGAGGAACATAAACTTTTTAAGACCCAGAATGAGGTACGTTCCTCGTAATGAGGTAAACTTGAAGGGTTGCACTACAATAACAATGGGATGGGCGCACGACTCGTACTAAGTCCTATTTTATTGTCCCCATACCCACCGCGGAAGCTTTAAACAGACTATACAGAGGTAGCAACGTGCCAAGTACACCTAACAAAAGGTAAATTCCAACTTGAGCCAAGTCGTTCAACAAGTAAGAGTCACTTACTGTTTTCAGCAGTTTGTTCTGACACTTGACAAAAAAGAACGAGGTAGACGAACAAACTCCTTCGCATTTTCCCGTACTGTTTGGGGTACGGTGAACCAATTGCTCGCAAAAACCTTTGTTATCACAATAAAGTTCTCTCAAAACGAGCTGCAGAAAGTTTCCTTTAAACAGCTTTCACAATATGTCACTCCAGTCTGCGACTGTTTCATTTAAACAGCTTTCATAAAACTTGTTACTTCTGCCCGCGGCTGTAAGGCGCATCAGAAACGTCTACCTGATAGACATGTACATGTAATCTTGGAATGCGGTTGAACTCTTAGCACCTAGGCTTCAACTCCCTTGAATACGACATGCGACGTGGTTGTCTGGGCAGGTCACCTCTCAGGGAAAGCAGGAAGTGAACTACATCATTTAAGAGTATGTCTGTTTGTATCATCTCCATGGTTCCGTGCAGAATCGTTTTATTGTAGTAATCCTAATACAGGGACAAGACGTCCTTTGCCCTTCCAGTTATATCCTTAGTTTAAGCAATTAACATAGTTCTGAACTGTTCACAAGGACCACATCTTTCCATTTTACTTGCAGGTTGCTTAACCCAAGTGCCGCAAGACTGAAGAGACTGTAAGCATTTATTTAAACAATATATATATATCCGAAGTTGTACATGTGTTGTAAGTATTCCATTCAGAGCTGTGCTTAGGTGCAGGGCCGGTGCTAGCATTTTGGGGGCCTCAGCAAGGTTCAAGTTGGGTGCCCTACTCAGTTGAATATCAAATGTGACCACAGGTCATCTCACCCCCTTCCCTGTAAAGCACATCCAGCACCATTTAACCACTATAGTGTCACTACATTCAGATCATTAAGAATTGATGTGCCAAGGTACACACTGGCATTTAGTACCAGTGTTACAGTACAATAAACCCCTGTACCACAGCAAGGTAGCTACTCACAGGTTCACACACTGACTGGCATTTAGTGCCAGTATTACATTATGACAGACCCCTGTACCACAGCAAGGTAGCGACTCACAGATGCATGTACACACTGACTGGCATTTAGTGCCAGTGTTACATTATGACAAACCCCTATACCACAGCAAGGTAGCGACTCACAGGTGCATGTACACACTGACTGGCATTTAGTACCAGTGTTACATTATGACAAACCCCTGTACCACAGCAAGGTAGCAACTTCAAAGGTGCACACGCTGACTAGCATTTAGTACCAAAGTTACATTATGAAATCCCTATACCACAGCAATGTTGCCATTCAGCTGCATAGACAAAAAGTGGCATTTAGTACCAATGTTACATATGACAAACACTGGACCCCACCCAGTTTGGGTTCATGAAGGGCCGATCTTGTCTCCTGAACCTGATTGACTTCTTCGAATCAGTCTCCAGAGCCATGGATGAGGGTAAGGCAGTCCACACAGCCTATCTGGACCTCGCCAAGGCCTTTGACACCATCCCCAACTCTGGAATCACAGATAAACTTACTAAGCTGGGCATTAATCCCTACGTCACTCAATGGGTTGCCAACTGGCTTACTGACAGAACCCACACTGTAAAAGTAGCTGACTCCAAATCCAGCTCCAGACAAGGGACAAGCGGAGTACCTCAGGGTTCAGTCCTGGGACCGCTCTTGTTTGGCATCTACTTCTCTGAAGTATAGGCCAACACTAAGGGACTCTTGCTAACAAAATTCACAGATGACTGCAAACTGGGAGCCATTATTGAATCCCCAAATGATGTGGATACTCTACAAAAGAGCCTTACAGAAACAGATGCTTGGTGCCAGAGCCATGGGCTCAAGCTCAATGCCAAGAAATGTATAGTTATACCCTTTGGGGAAAAAAACACGTAATCGTGAATTACCACATAGATGACAGTACATTAAACACCAAAAGTGTGATAAGAGACTTAGGGACACAGGTGGACAGTGGTCTCACCTTCAAAACCCACATCGCCACAACAGTCAGGAAATCCTTATATGTGTCACACCTCATCACTAAGGTCTTTTCATCCAGAAAAAAGGAGGTCATTGTCCCATTGTACTCATCCCTCATTAGCCCCATTATAGAATACAACGCCCCATTTGGCATGTACCTCTCAAGACATCTGCAACAACTGGAAAAGCCGCAGAAATACCTCACTAAAAGAATCACAGGCATAAAGCAGATGCCCTATGTTGACCGCCTTAAAAAACTCCAGTTATACTCTGTCACATATCATCTACTCAGAGACAATCTCTGCTTAACATACAAGACCATGTCAAACCCAGAGCTGTTGGACATGCTACACTTAAAGAAATCCCAATCCCTCAGAGCCACACGCTTCAGGGATCTAAACCTTGTCATCACAATAAACAAAACATGCTGGAGGGATAGGTTCCTGACCCAGAGACTCCCCAGACTCTGGAACAGATTGCCCATACATGTCAAGCAGAGCACCTCCTTGGCCCTCTTTAAAAGGAACCTTGACGATTGGATGGGAGAAGGGAAATTCACCCCGGGGATCACGTCAGTTGCCCTGCTAGACAGGGATCCATGGAAGTAAATAGTGTGGGAAGAAATAGCCAGGAAATTGTTATGGTTAGGCTTGTATAGGCCCTAGGGCTGATAGCCTAGTACCAACCTATGAACCTATAAACCTATGAACCTATGGACAAACCCCTGTACTACAGTAAGTTAGCGATTCCCAGGAGCACACACTGACTGACATTTAGTACCAATATTACATTATGAAACTCCTGTACCACAGCAAGGTTGCTACTCAGCTGCAAACACACCAAGTGGCATTTAGTACCAGTGTTCCATTATGGACAAAACCCTGTACCACAGCAAAGTAGCTACTCACAGGTGCAGACACCGACTGCATAGACACTGACTGCATACTCAACTGCCCAGATTTTCACAGAATGTCCAGATGTGACTCATGTTTGGTCTGTTCCTCAAAAGTTGTAGTTTTCTGGATTTTGTGCGGCAAATCATTGATGACTGAATTCACTAAATGACAGGCATTTCAGTTTAACTTCATATCCTTCAGAACATGCATGGTAACACCTTGTATTCTAGCAACATTTTCATTTTATAAGAGCAATATTTAAAATTTGCCCTGATCTTTGGGACTGTAACCTCATTATCTGTGGCTTTGGCCAGATTTTGTGCCATGAGATTGAGAGCTATGACTGGCATTTAGTAGCAATGCTGTTACATTATGACAAGCATCTGTACTGCATCAAGGTAGCCAGTCCCACAGAGGTACACAAAGACACCCAGACTGACTCCACCACAAAGACACCCACACTGACTTCCCCTCAATGATACCCACACTGACTGGCATTTAGTAGAAATGTTGTTACTTTATGACAAGCCACTGTACTGCATCAAGGTAGCCAGTCCCACAGAGGTACGCAAAGACAAAGACACCCACACTACCTCCCACACAAAGACACCCACATGAGAAAGACAGCAATATAGCAAGGCTGAACACAGACACCCACACAGACTCCCTCACATAGGACAGAAGCAAGCAGACAGACTCTTGCACACAGGACAGACACCCACACATGATAAAGACAGCATTATAGCAAGACTAAACAGAGGCAAGGCAGACAGCTACACAGACTCTTGCACACAAGACAGTTACCCGCACATGATAAAGACTGCACTACAGCAAGACTGAACATTAACACGCACACAGACACAGGACAGCGGCACCCACCTCCGCAGTACGGAGACAAGACCAGGACAAATCTACTGCAAGACTGAACATAAACCAACACAAGATTGTCAGCAATACCACAAAACAGAACTGAGACACCACTCCCAAACAAGATTATGACAGCAATACAGCAAGATTAGATAAACTGATATCACTCAAGGCAATTACTGACATGCAGAACAGTCACACTGCAGACATACACAACACAGCTATGGGGCACATAGAAAAGTCTACAGACACGCAAAACATACAAGGGAAAGTCATGTGGATTACAGAGTCTGAGGCAGACTCAAACCCAAACAAACCCAAGAGAAAGGCATGGGGATTACTGAGACTGAGGCAGATGACTAAAACCCAAACACAGAAAGTGCAATGGGGATTAATGAGCCTGAGGCAGAAAGACTCAAACCCAAAGAAACATACAAGAGAGCTATGGGGAATACTGAGCTTGAGGCAGACTCAAACCCAAGCACAAGAGAGCAATGGGGATTACCGAGTCTGACACAGGCAGACTCAAACCCATTGAGAAAAAGGTGAAGACCAGAGTGTCATTCATCTTCAGTGTGCATTTACCTCTAAAGCTTCTGACTGCTGCCACTTGTCTGTCCTTCCTGTGCTTCTGTCCTAGCCTCCCAATGAGTCCTGCTGCTCCCAACTGTCCTAGCCTCC